>NW_007735668.1:40892-73459 GCF_000696425.1 Galeopterus variegatus
GGGGGGGGGGGGGGGGGGGGGGGGGGGGGGGGGGGGGGGGGGGGGGGGGGGGGAGGGCACCGCACAGCCCCCAAGGCAGCTGGCAGGAGGCACTGGCGTGGTGGCTGGCACTCTCTGTGCTTGGTTGGGGGCGGGGCACTGGAGCTGAAGTCCTGCAGTTCTGTCTTATGCTGGTTCCTCTTCCCACTCTGCAGTCCCTGGTACCTGGTCTGTTCCCCCGGCAACAGTGATCCCTGATGCTCCCGGGTATCCTTGGCATTCTGAGCATTTTCTGTTTGCACCTCACCACTCTCCCTACTGTGAGCTTCTTGAGGGCAGAGAGGGGCAGCTGGAGACAAAGTAGCTCTGTGCCTCCTGGTGCATCTGCCCCAGGGAGAGCACCCCTGTGGGCTGCTGAGGGTCCCCGCCTTTTAAAACCCACACCTCACCAGACAAAAATATCAATGCATGCTTTAAGGCACTGGAAAAATATTGATTTCTTTAGGGTTTTCTAAAAAGATACCATAATGCCTTTTTTTTTTTTTTTTTTTTACAGATGTATTGAGGTATAATGTGGCCCTCATAAATTGTAGGTGCACCCCTCAGTGATTTTTAGCAAATGTGTAGAGTTGTGCGACCATCACCACAATCACTTTGTCGAACAATTTGCCTCACTCAATATGTCTTTTAAACCCATATGAGGGGTCTTCACAAAGCTCACGGAAAGATTCATAATATCTTTTGGTTCCATTTTTCCACGAACTTTTTGAAGTGCCCTTTTATTCTGATACACACAGGGCTGCAAGGCGACCCCTCCAGCTCCAGGGGGTGCAAAGCGCAGTGGCCCAACTGCCTGGCTTCTCAGCCCAGCTCTGCCACCGAGTGCGTGTGAGACTTTGGCAGGCCTTTCCTCCCTCTGGGCCTTGTTTCCTGTCCTGAGAAGTGAGAGGGTTGAGCTGGACTGGTGGTTCTCAGCCTAGGGGAGGGGACTCAGCTACCCCTTGAAGGACCTTCCAGCACTGGCACCGTGTGAGTATACTGCCCTGTCAGGAGGGCAGGGCGAAGGCCCAAGGGTGAGAAGCTCTGGGCCCCTGCAGGCCTGGAGCCCAACACCTGGGCCCAGCTGGTGCCTACACAGCTGGGAGCTGGGGTAAGAAAGGCTCTAGATGCTTCCTGGGTAGAGTGCTTGGGTCTGGGATTTCTTTGACAGGCATTACAATGCCCCCTACTCCAACTCCAGCAGGTGTACTCAACATCCCCACAGCCGACTAAGACCACTCTTGGGCAAAAGAGCAGAAGAAAGGCATTCATAGGAAACCTGACTCCTTCAGAGGGGCCCCGGAGGCCTCGCACATCTGCCACACCCCTTCTGTCCTCAGTGCCTACGAGGGGCCAGGGTTTGGGTGAGGAGGTCCTGCAAAGGATGGGGATGGAACAAGACACAGTTGAGGCCTTGGAGAGCCCCACATTCTCCACAGTGGAGGAAATGAGGCATATTAGTCTCCTACAGCTGCTGTAACAAATTGTCATAAATTTAGTGGCTTAAGACAATACAAATTTATTATCTTACAGTTCTAGAGGGCAGCAGTCCCAAATGGGTCCCACTGGGCTGAAGTCAAGGCAGAGAAGCGTTTCTTCTGGAGGCTCTAGAGGAGAATCTGTTTCCTTGCCTTTCCCACCTTCTAGAGACTGCCCACATCACTCCAACCTCTGCTTTTGTCCTGGCATCTCCTTCTCTAGGACCCTCTTGCTTCCCTTATAAAGGGTCTTATAAGGACCCTTTGTGATTACATTAGGACCACCCAAATAATCCAGGATAATTTTCCCATCTCAAGATCTTTAACTTGGTCACATCTACTAAGTGTCTTTTACCATATCATATTCACAGGTTCTGGGAATTAGGACATGGACATCTTTGGGAGCCATTATTCTGTCTTCTGCATAAGGCCTCAGCTGAGCAGCCTGTCTGGGTGCACCCAAGTAGGCCAGGTGAGAACATTCCAGGCAGGGGGACAGGCCTTGTGACAGCCTCTCTGATAGCAGGGCTTTGACATTGAGGATGGATTTCATTTCTAGAAAGAAAAGTTTGAGGAATAGAGTGAGAGATCAAGCATAATACGCAGTCACAAGGAATAACGAAGCATGACTGTAAATCAGTGTGCTGGGGCTTCATTCATCTGGAGCCAAACATGCAGCTCTGGAGATGTTACCTAAATGGCAGGGCAGAGATATTTGGACTGCTGCAGGCATTGATGGCTTACACATACAGATCTGTTTCTGTGGAAAGGGGTGGGGAGCAGCAGACCTGGATTTGTTCATTTTTTGGGGGGTGCAGCTGGCCAGTATGGGGATCTGAACTCTGGACCTTGGTGTTGCAACACTGCACTCTAACCAACTGAGCTAACCGACCAACCCTTGTTCATTTTTTGAAATAAAAGTTTTAATTTTGAAATGATTTCAAATTTACAGAAAAGTTGCAAGAATAGTACAAAGAATCCTGCATACCCTTCTCTAGATTCCTAATTGTTAACATCTTATCACATAGACCTCATGGTTGTCTCTCTTCTCTCTCTTTTCTCTCTCTCTCTCCTCTGCATTAATACATTTTTGTTGCTTATAACAAAATACCTTGAACAACCGAGAAATTTGTAAAGAAACAATATTGGTTGCTTACAGTTTGGGAGGCTGGGAAATCTAAAGTCCAGAAGATGCATGTGGTGAGGACCTTGTTGATGGGTGGTGACTCTCCACAGCAACACAGGGCAGATGGCAGAGCTGAGAGAGAGCTAACTCCTCACTGGGTCTCCTTTTAAAGCCACCAAAACCATGCCCATGACCACCATTAAACCATCAATTGGATTAATCCATTCATTGTGGCAAGGTCCTCACAATCTAATCACCTCTTCAAGGCCCCGCCTTTCAATTACCATAATAGGATTTCCCACCCTCTTAACACTGTCACAGTGGGGATTCAGTTTTGGGGGACATTCAATCCACAGCACTCTCTTTCTCTCTCATTGTTATTTTTATCACACTATTTGAAAATGAGTTACTGAGAAGATGCTCCATTACCCCTAAATACTTCAGTGTGTGTTTTCTAAAATTGAGGACACTCTCCTACAAAACCACATACACCAATGAGAATCAGGAAATTAACATTTAACAGTATGACCTAATCTATAGACCCCATTCAAATTTCTCTGATTGTCCAAATAATTAATGTCTTTTGCAGCAAAAAAAAAAAAAAACCTAGCGAAAAACAACTTTTGCCATAATCATCATCAATAACAACAAAAACTTTCTTTCTCCTGGTTTCCTCTCTTGTCCGGGATCCAATCCCAGACCGTATGTTTTTCACGTCTCTTTAGTCTCCTTCAAACTGGAGTAATTTCTCAGTTTTTTGTTCTTGTTTTTTGTTTGTGACCTTGACATTTTTGAAGAGCACAGGCCAGCTATTTTGTAGAATGTCTCTCGGTTGGGTTTGGTTGATGTTTCTTCAGGAACACCTGGGGAGTGACATGTTCTCAGTCCATCATATCAGGAGGTTTACAATATGGCTCTGTCCCATCACTGCTAACATTAACTTTGATCACTTGATTAAAGTGTTGTTTGCCAGGTTTTTCCACTGTAAGGTGAATTAGTAAGGCTTTTGTACTTCTTAATTGGTAAATAATAAGTATTTGGGGGAGATACTTTGCAATTGTATAAATATCGGTTCCTCATTAAACTTTTAACTGCTAGTTTTATCATCCATTGATAATTCTTGCCATCAATGATTGTTATGATGGTTGTCAAATGATGATTTCTTTTCTTTTTTTTCTTTTTTTTCGTCCTTTTTTGAGACCGGCCTCACCACGCTCTACCAGTGAGCGCCGGCCATCCCTATATAGGATCCAAACCCACGGCGGGCACTGCACTCTCCCGAGTGCACCACCAGCTTGGCCCCAAATGATGATTTCTAATGCTGTCCTTCCTTCCACATTTAGTAGCTAGCATTCTGTGTAGGAAAAGTATTCCCGTCTTCCCACTTGTTTACTTGTTTGTTTATATCAGTGTGGGCTCATGAATTCCTATTTTACTCCATGGATTATGTAGTGGATTGAATTATGTCCCCCCAAAACTCATTGAAGCTTGAATTGTGTCCCCCAAGTTTTATGTATTAGAAACTTAGCCCCCACTGTGACTGGTAAGAGGGTGGGAAATCCTATTATGGTCATTGAAAGGTGGAACCTTGAAGAGCTGATTGGATTGTAGGACCGTGCAGTAGTGAATAGATTAAAAATGGTGGTCAGGGGTGTGGTTCTGAGGACTTTAAAAGAAGAGGAGAGTCTGACTCTCTCTCTCTCTGCTCTCTCTATTTCCACCATCTTGCAATGTGACACCCCTGGGTCACTGTTGCCACCACCAGATGGACTTTGGACTTCCCAGCCTCAGAAACTGTAAGCAATAAATTTTGTTTTTCTTTATAAATCACCCAGTTCCATGTATTTTGTTATAAGCAACAGAAATGGACTAATACAGATTATATATAATTCATTACTATCTTTATTTATTTTGATGATCATATTACCCCAGACTTGGTCAGTGGGAGTCCGTTCAAGCTGCCTACTGTGTCCTTTCAACATGGCCACATCATTCTCTGAGCACATCCTTACTTTCTTGGCAGTAAAAGAGGTACCAGGTTCATCTTCCAACTTCACTGTACCAGGGAATACACCATTCCTGTGAGGAACCCTGGTTCCTTTAAGTGGACAATATTATTTAGAAACCAAAATTTGAGTACCAGGTGTGCTTGTTGCCACTGGGTGTCATTGCTTCTAGGCCCTCTCAGCTGAAAGAACTAGGAAATAGGTGTACGTATAATCACACACAGACACACACACACATACGCACATGCGTGCTGCTATAGATTGAATGTTTACTTCCCTCCAAAATTTATATGTTGAAATCCTCACCCCCAAGGTGATGGTGGAGGTGGGCCCTTGGGCAGGTGATGAGGTCAAGAGGGCAGAGCCCTCATAAATGGGATTAGTGTCCTTATGAAAGAGGCCCCAGGAGCTTCCTTTTCCCTTTTGCTGTGGGAGGACACAGAAGAGAAAAAAGCCATCTGTGTAATACCAGGAGTTGACACCAGTTCCTGCCACCCAAATGCAACCACCCAGCATTTATCCACTCACTCCCTTTTGCATATTTGCACCTCCCTTTCCCCACAGTGAGAAACCTGGTGCTCATAATCCTCCACATATTTACTTTTTTGCTCAATTCCCCCATATGGTACTAATCTCCTGGCTACAAAGGCCGTCTCAGCTGTGGCCCCACTGAACCTGCCAGCTGGACCTGCGGCTGCACCCTGCCCTGGCAGGGCCTAGCGCTGGCTGCACCAGTTGAGTTTGCCTGAACCTCACACCAACCTGCCGTGTGACCTTGGCCCAGGCAAAGGGAGTGTGAGGAGACATTTGTTTCTCTTTGGGGAGGTGTGCAGAGCACTGTGTGTGGCTAGAGCTTAAGGAAAGGGTGGCGAGTGGCAGAGAGGCACGGGATGAGGTGAGAGATGTAGGCTTTGCTGCCTCTCTGGGGAAGTGAGTTTGGACTGGGTCAGCGCCTCTCAAACTGGGTCTCACAGAGACCCAGGAGGCTGCTGCTGACTGCGGGGTAGGCGAGGGCAGATCCCGGAGGAGGAAGCAGTCTGGATCGGGAAGGGCCCTGTGGGGACTGAAGCATTGCAGAGTGTGAGCCGGAGCAGCAGATCACATTTGCATTTAGAGGCTCTGGCAGTCGAGTGTGCAAGGGGGAGGGGGAGCAGCTGGGGGGAGGGGCAAGACCGGAGGCTGAGATCAGTTAGGAGACTGTTGCAGGAGGCCAGGGAGGGGGACAGGGTGTAGGAACTAAGGCAGAGGCAGGGATAGAAGTGGGGACAAACAACAGGATGGCCAAGGTCAGGGAAACCCTCCCATGCTGCAGCACTTAGAGAATGGTGAGGCCTCAGGCAAAGACAGGGATTGGGAGGAAGAGCTGCTGCGGGAGGGGGAGGGCAAATGGAGGTGAAGGGAGGAGTTCTTTTGATCTGGAGGTGACAGTGGGACCTCAAAGAGATGCCTCTGCACCAGGCAGATGAAGGTACAGAATGCAGAAGAGGCAGTCTCCAGAGGAAAACTCAAATCCGCAAGGAGTGAGCTCTCTGAGGGGTGGAGAATGTGGGGCCCAAGACCAGGACCTGAGTACTGGGCACTTGGGATGGTGAGAGGCTGGGGCAGAAAAAAAAGAACCCAGGCGGGAGGCAGAGGGAGGAAGGGGAGGGCAGGAGCTGGGAGAGGCAAGAGTGCAGCACTGCCTCCCTGAAAGCGGCTCGCCCTGGCTGAGCGATCCTCTGGGGAGAAGCCCATCTGTCCATCTGTGTCCCCTTGGATCTCCAGAGTGGCCCTTGGCCTTAAACTCCAGCAAACATTCGAATCACCTGGGAGATTGTCCAGCATGAAGATCCCCAATCTCTCCCACCTGAAGGAAGCCTGAGCTGGTCTCTAGGTCATCCATATGGGTCCCATTTAACCCTGTCAGTTCCGCCATCTCTAAACGCCCTGTCCGCCCAGGCAGGTGACCGTGATTTGCAGGAGGCTCTGAGGATTCAGACATTCCTGAAGGGTTGCGTGTAAATCCAATCTCAAGCATTACTTTCCCCCACCAGGGTTACCCTCTTTTGTGTCACTTGGCCCCAATGGTGTATGTCCCACTTTTCTTAAAGGGGGCACCCTATAGTGGCCTGGAATTAGTTATTGGTGACATCGCTCTGTCTCAACTCCTGCCTAGGCAGTGAGAAGAGGACAAGGCCAAGCCCAGAAGCGATGTAATAGTCTGTATCGACAATGGGAGTGGTCCTGTCACCCACTAGCAGGGCCCCCGTGGCAGGTCCTGACCCAGCCTGGTATTTGGCTACTCTTCCCACCGCTTTCCTTCCCGTCTAGACCCTGGATCCTGCCCCTAACCCCTCTGCCCCCACCCTCCTGGGAAGGCCCAGAGACTTCTGGGCCTTGAGGTTGCGTCACCTGCCTGGGATGATCATAACAGCAGTGGCTGGAGCCTGGGTGGAAGGTTGGCTGCTTGTCTTGCTGACCCCTGCGAGGCATACTGTCTGCCTTCTTAACCTAGCACATCCGGAGTAAGGCAGGGGACCCACCGTGCCAAGCTCACAGGCCAGCCTTGTGAACATCAAGCTGCCTTGGGTCCTGTTGGATTAATCTGGCTTCTGCATGAGGGTGTGCTTTATAGACTGTCAGCAGTCAGTGATTATTTGTTGCTGCTTACCAAAACCATCTCATAACCCAATTAGCTGACTCGGGGCCCTGGATTCATTGATCCTGAGGCAGGCGCAGAGCCGAGGGTGATCCCAGCCCCTGAGGAAGGCGGCAGGGGGGGCCCGCAGTACACACCGTGCACCCAGTCCCAGCCACATTTCCACATTTCGTGGCAGGCCCCCAGCGAGAGGCCCTTGGCATGTGTCGCAGGGTGCGAGGCCAAGCAGCAGCTTTGGCCCTGACCTCAGTCTGCTCTGGCCTCTGAGGGCCCGGCCGGGTCTGACCTGCAGGTGCACAGCCCGTGGGCCACCATT
Source organism: Galeopterus variegatus (assembly GCF_000696425.1). Classification (NCBI taxonomy): domain Eukaryota; kingdom Metazoa; phylum Chordata; class Mammalia; order Dermoptera; family Cynocephalidae; genus Galeopterus; species Galeopterus variegatus. The sequence continues at coordinate 48,475 of NW_007735668.1, forward strand.
TTGCAGAGGCACACTTTGCATCTGGCCTGTGGCAGCGGCAGGGCTCCTTTCTGTGTGTCCCTCTCCCCCAACACGTGCACATCTCCCTGACACCTGTCTCATACCCACGCACGCTCCCTCCCTGGTGCGCCCTTCCTCACGTAGGAAGCCACGTTGGAAAGTTCCTGGAAAGACTCATCTTTCCTTTTAATTCTATTTTCCAAGAACTTTTCGAAGTACCTCATACAAGTCCACTCACACACGCTCACAGTCACACGCTCTCACACAAGTCCACACATCCCTCACGCCCACACGCACTGTGTCGCCCACATATACACAAACCCACACAGTCACACGTCTCACACGCGTGTGCCCTCACATACACACTCTCCTGCCACACGCACCCATACGCCCACCCACTCACTTATTCCAGCTTTCTTTCTCTCCACAGTCACTTGTAGCAGTCCTTGCCAGGAGGCCACCTGGCTGTCCTCGTGAGCTGGGAAGCCAGCAGATTCAGAGGGCTGGGTGAAGAATACGCTTTTCACAAAGCCCTGGAAGAAGAAAAGGTTCGTTCCTAGGTTGAAAGGGGAACAGGAGGGAATTCTTTTTTTCTTTTTTTTAAAACACCTGGAGAGTGTTTCAAAAACACACATTCCTTTGACCAAGCCCCTGGATCATACTGTAGGCGACAGGAAATACAGGGCTAGGCACATGAGTCTCTCAAGCAACAGGACAGCACCTTTATTTACTGTCAGTCAGTTACATACTCCACCCAGATGGCAACATGAACTTTTTCTTTTTTGTTGGCTGGTTGGTACAGGGATCGATCCCTGGACTTTCCGCTGTAACCAATTGAGCTAACTGGCCAGGCCCCCCTCCCCCAGATGTCCATATGAATACGTAAAACCTTGAATGAGAAGACACAGCCCCCGCCCTGGCAGAACTCAGAGTCTAGTGAGAAAGACACAAAGCAGAGGATGGCAATGTGACCCAAGGGCTGCTGGGACAGGGGAACTCTGTGGGCACATTGGCCCCTCTCTTGGCCAAGGGTGACCCTGGGGAGCAGTAGTCCCTGCCTGCTCTAGAGAGGGGGAGGCCGATCTGCAAATAAATGAGCTCAGTGGTCGGCAGACTTGAGGGTGCGGACACATTCCCCCATAGGGCTTGTTGAAACACAGATTCCTGGGCCCCGGCCCAGGGTTTCTGGTTCAGTAGGCCTGGGGCGGGGCTGTGTTCCCAAGCAATGCTGGCGCTGCTAGTCCGGGGATCACACCTGGAGCATCACTGCGTCAGCTCACCAAACCCTCAGGCCTTGGAGTGGGAAGTCTGCACTGGGAGGGGGGCACACCTTGGGGAGGGGCACATCGGGCCTGGGGGAGCCCAGAGCTGGCAGGCTTTGTGGGCCTAAAGGGAATGGCCCCTTGGGGCACACAGGCCAGAGTGTGTGTGTGTGTGCATGTGTGTAGGTTTGGGGGTGACCAGGCACCAGCCAGTGGGGAGGTGCTGGTCCACCTGGAGCCCAGACCTGACTCCTGGCCTCCAGTGAAATCTAGGGAAGGGGCTCTGGGCCTAGAAAGCAAAAATTCTAGGTTCCAATCTCCACATGGCCACCAAGTCTTTGATTAGAATCCATGATATTTATCCCACTTCTTTCAAAGAGGACTTGAAGCAGCTTCTAGTAAAGGCATGTGCACATCAAAGCCACTGATGACAGAGAAAGAAACCATCATCCTGTGTATTAGTCTGCACAGGCTGCCATAACAAAATACCAAAGACTTACAGAGCAACAGTTCTGAAGGCTGGGAAGTCCAAGATCAAGATGCCGACCAATGTGGTTCCTAGTGAGCGCTCTCTACCTGGCTTGCAGGTGGTCACTTCCCCCGTGTACTCACCAAGCAGAGAGGATTCTGGTGTCTCTCCCTCTTCTTATAAGTGCACTCGCCCTATCTGATTAGGGAGGAACCCACCCGTATGACTTCATTTCACCTTTACCACCTTCTCTTTTTTTTTTTTTTTTAAAGATGACCGGTAAGGGGATCTCGACCCTTGGCTTGGTGTTGTCAGCACCACGCTCACCCAGTGAGCAAACCGGCCATCCCTATATGGGATCCGAACCCGTAGCCTTGGTGTTATCAGCACCACACTCTACCGAGTGAGCCACGGGCCGGCCCCACCTTTACCACCTTCTCACAGGCGCTGTCTCCAAACACAGTCACGTTGGGGGTTAGGGCTTCAACATAGGAATGGAGGGGGAGAGGGGGCACAAACATTCAGCCCCTAGCAGTAGCTAAGGGGGGGATGCAGTAGAGTTACTGTCACTGAACATCAGGTTCAGCTCCAAGCTTCCTGGTGAGCAATACCAAAGGGGGAAAAGTGAGGGCCGGCCTGTGGCTCACTCGGGAGAGTGTGGTGCTGATAACACCAAGGCCACGGGTTCGGATCCCATATAGGGATGTCCGGTTCACTCACTGGGTGAGCGTGGTGCTGACAACACCAAGTCAAGGGTTAAGATCCCCTTACCCGTCATCTTTTTTTAAAAAAACAAAAACAAAACACAAAGAGGGAAAAGTGATGGAGTATATGAGTCTCACTGTCTCGGTGTCTCCATGTCACTTCCACAGGGCAGCTGACCTTTCCTAGAATGACTCAACAGAGATTGTGAACACTCCACTGACACCATCCCTATAGGAGACATGTGCAGAAAGCTTGAGAACAGGCTCCAGGAAGCAAGGATGTGTTTGCCCTGGTGGGGCGGGAGAGACGGAGGGAACACTAAGTTAATCCTGCCAGGTCTGGGGTTCCCCTCTCTCCACCTGTGGAATGGAGGGGAGGCGACTCCCTTCTCTCATCACTCTTGACTGTAATCTACTTCAGCTTGATTGGCGATAGAGATGGTTTCAGGAACCTGAATTCTCACCATCAGGCTGCGCTCTTTAAGCAGAGACTTCAGCACCTGCTAACGAGCAAGTGCCCCCGGGAACGGAAATCAGTCCATGAAACCGCTGCGTCTTTTATACTCATCTGTGATCTTGAAACTTTACTGGGAGGTGGAGGGGGAGAGCCACAAGATGTTACAAGAAATCAGATCTCAACTTAGGGAAGAGTCAGCTTTGGGTTTATTATGTGTTAAAAGCAAATGGTGTCCTCTCAGAATTCTTCTGGTCCCAGGAATGCACTGTGGGACCATAGGAGAGTTGACTGCATTCAGGCACTTATGTCCTTGTGGAATTTATCAGCTTAACCAGCTCCTCAAGGGCGGAGCCTGGGCCTTCCTATAGCTGCTGTAACAAATTACCACAAACTTAAAGCCTTAAGATGACAGAAATTTATTCTCTTCCAGTTCTGGAGTCTAAATCCAAGGGGATGGCTAGGCTAGGCTCCCTCTGGAGGCTCTGGGGGAGGATCCTTCCTCACCTCTTCCAGCTTCTGCTGGCTGCCAGCATTCCTTGACCTGCAGCAGCATCACCCCAATCTCTGCCTCCGTGTTCACATGGATTCTTCCTCTCTGCATGCGTGTCATAAAATCTCCCTCTTGTGAGGGTACATGTGACTGCGTTTAGAGAGCACCTGGATAATCCAGGCCAATCTTCCTATCTCAAGATCTTTAACTTAACCACATCTGCAAAATCCTTTTTGCTACACAAAGTAGCATTCACAGGTTCCAGGGATTAGGACCTGGATATCTTTGGGAGCCATTATTATCCTCCCACACCCCCTCAAGTACCTAGCCTGGGGCCTGGCTCACAGAGGTATTAAAAAGATGTGTGTGGGTTGGCTGAGTGACTTGCAGTTTGAACTCTAAACTCTTAACCCAGTGGCTCCCATGTGGATTCTGGGCCCTCAAGCAAAGGTTTGTTTTGGAGTTAATTGTTTACTTGGCCCTGTATTGGGGAGGATGTTATAATCAGGTTTGGACAGCAGGCGTAAAGACAGATGATTCCAAGGCCAAGAGTACTGGGCTACCTGGGCCCTTAGAGCAAGTCTATCACCCTCTCTGGACCTTGGTTTCTACAGTGACAAAATTAGATTTATAATCCCTGCCCTGCCTGCCTCTAAGCACTAGTGCAATGACTAGTGAAGGAGGGATATCTAATATACAAATGACAGGCATTGTTAAAAATATTATCATACAGTTTAAAAGGAGGGACATCAGGCAATGTTCAACTGAAAGGACTGCATCTCTAATGGTGGAATTTATGTGTGTGTGGGAGGCCTGCAGGAGCCTTTCAAGTCTAGAGGGCTGCTCTAGCTGCCATTAAAGCAGTCCGAGGCTTCAGCCCCTAAAGCTCTCTGTCTGGGGGAGCAGGCCTGGAGTGGGAGGCTGCCCAGAGCTTCTTTCTGCAAACCAGGGTAGAGGGGGCATGTAGTCGTGTGGATGCGCAGATGTGGTGTGTGAACTTCACCAAGACCAGGCAGAGTTTCGCGTGCTGGTCTGTTCCCACTGGGGACAGAACAGAGAGCTCCTGCAGCTGCACACATGGTGCTGGGAGCATGGGGCAGAGAGAGGCATTCAGTCCTTAAGTGCCGGTGGGTAGCAGATACTCTCAGACTTCCTGTTCCCCCATTCCCAGTAGTTTTCCCACGGAGGGAGCACTGTCTCAGGAATGGGTTGGCTTTCCTGGTGCCTGGGGCCATTTGTCAGTTCCCCTTGGGTCCTGCACGTTTCCTTTGCACCCAGTCACTAGGAGCAGGTGCGGTGAGGGTGAGGCGTGGGGTACCGATTCCATAGTATCGGGGCTGCCAAGACCCCAGAGGTCACCTGGTTCAAGCTTCCAGGAACAACCAGGGACAAAAGGTGGGAACCCAGGAGGACAGGCAGGCTGGAAAAGATGCTGAAGAGTGGGAAGAAGGGGCGTGGTAGGATGGAAAAGTCACCTGCCAAGGCTTCTCTTCGCCACTCTGCCACTGGCCATCTCTGGGACCTTGTGCAAGTCACTTCCCCTCGCTGGCCCTTAGGCTCCTCATGAGGGGCTAGGACTCGATTCATTCATTCATTTGCTTGAAGGCCAAATGTGCAGTAAGCACCTACTGCATGCCAGGTCTATTCCAGGCCCTGGGGATGCAGAAAGAAACCAGACCAAGTCCCAGGCCCTGAAGAGCAGCGGAGAGGAGCAGAGGGTGCTGGGCGAGCAGAGACAGGGGGAGCCTGAGCGCGGTGGGAGCTGGAACGGGGAGGGCAGAGCAAGAGCGAGCAGTGAGGAAAGGCCAGCGGCAGACGCGGTGGATGCGGCCTTTTTTTTTTTTTCCCACGGTAACATACATATAACACACAGTGTAGCAGGTTAGCCACTTTCAAGTGTACAATTTGGTGACATTGAGTCCACTCACAATGTTGTGCAACCATCTGTCTAGTTCCAGAACTTTTTTATCACCCCAAATGGCAACCCCACATCCATTAAGCAGTCCCTCCTCATGCCTCCCTCCCCCAGCCCCTGGCACCCACTCACCTGCTCTCTGTCTCCGTGGACTTGCCTAGCTGGAAGTTTTTTTTTTTTTTAAAGATGACCGGTAAGGGGATCTTAACCCTTGACTTGGTGTTGTCAGCACCACGCTCACCCAGTGAGCAAACCGGCCATTCCTATATGGGATCCGAACCCGTGGCCTTGGTGTTATAAGCACCACACTCTCCCGAGTGAGCCACAGGCCGGCACTAGCTGGAAGTTTCTTTGTTTTTTTTTAAAGATGACCGGTAAGGGGATCTTAACCCTTGACTTGGTGTTGTCAGCTCCACGCTCACCCAGTGAGCCAACCGGCCATCCCTATAGAGGGATCCGAACCCGTGGCCTTGGTGTTATCAGCACCGCACTCTCCCGAGTGAGCCACGGGCTGGCACCTGGAAGTTTCATGTCAATGGAGTCATACGCTATGTGGCCTTCGGCATCTGGCTTCTTCTACTTGGTGTAGTGTCTTCAAGGTTCAGCCATGTCACAGCATGCATCAGAACTTCATTCTTCTTATGGCTGAATAATATTCCATTGTATGGATGGACCACATTTTTGTTTATCCATTCATCTGTTTATGGACATTTGACTTGTTTCCACTTTTGGGCTCTTATAAAGCCACAGTAAAATTAGTGTGTACTCCCTATTTTGGTGTATGATCCCTGAGTCCCTGTTTTCAGTTCTATTGGGTATATACTTAGGAATGGGATTGCTAGGTTAAATGGTAATTCCATGTTCAACTTTTTTTTTTTTTTTTTTAAAGATGACCGGTAAGGGGATCTTAACCCTTGACTTGGTGTTGTCAGCACCACGCACTCCCAAGTGAGCTAACCAGCCATCCCTATATAGGATCCGAACCCGTGGCCTTGGTGTTATCAGCACCACACTCTCCCGAGAAGAACAAAACTGTTTTCCACAGTGACTGAACCATTGGACATTCCCACTGGCAGCGTGTGAGGGTTCCAATTTCTCCATGTCCTCCCCAACGCTTGTCGTTTGGATGTTGACTCACAGGCATAGGTTAAGGAGAATGAGTCTGATGAGACCAGGAGGAGCAGCCAGGCAGGGAGGAGGAACACCTGGAAGCCGGGGAGGCAGCAGGTGGCCAGCGGTGTCAGATGCTAGCAGGGTGACCGAGCAGTGCCCGCCGGCTGAGCGTGACTGCTTAGAGGGCTGTTTCTGGGCCAGGGGCCAAGGCAAGGGCCAGGCAGGCATTGAGGCAGTGTGGGAGAGCAGGAAGTGGAGAAGGGTGTGTAGATGCAAAGGCCGGGAGGAGCAGGCTGAGTGCAGTGCAGCAGGTGGGGGTGGTCGTGTGTGGGTGACAGGGGAGGGCGTGTGTGGAGACACGGGATTCAAGGCAGGGCTTTTGTCAGGGCTGGAGGACTTGCATGACGTCATTTGAGCTGGCTCCCTGCACTGGCAGGAGAAGGGAAGTGCCCTCCACCATTGCTGGGGGTGGAGCATAGGCTGGAGGCCAGAGGCCCAGCCGGCCTAACAGCTTGTAAGAAGAGAGACTGTCCACAACCAGCCCCCGGGAAATCTGGCAGAAGCAGCGCGAGGGGAGCTGGGAAGACAGGATTTGGGGAAACTTAGGAAAGCTGGGGCACTGCTGGAACCATCCCCACCACTGAAATGAGAGACTGTCAGCTCCCTGTGGGCAGGGGCCCTAAAAGCCCCAGGGCCTAGCTCAGTGCCTGGCAAATTATGGGGACACAATCAATGCATTTGGATAAATGGATGAATGAAAGGAGGTTCCTCTCAGGCTCCTGGGACTGCATTTGCATGAGACCCTGTGAGTGCAGGGGCAGGTGGTGGTGGCAGCTGCTAGGTCCCTGAACAGTTAGGGCAGCCCGGGAGAAAACAAGCTGGCAGGCCAAGTGGCTTAAGGGTCACTCTGGGCCACGTCTTACTGCCCCTTTTTCTTGGCCCGCTCCCCACTGTTTGATGCAAAGGCCTCAGAAAGATCCACAGTGAGGGCAAAGTCCCAAAGCAGTCCTTTGGCAGTGGCCAAACACCAAGTCCTGAGCCCAGCTGACAGGGCCTGGGCCTCACTCCACTCTGTGGCCCCATGGCTACTGGGGCCTGGTGTCAGCTGTAAAATGGGAGAGGTGAGCAGGGACGGAATCTCCTGGGGGTCCCTGTGTACCCCTCCCTGTCCAACCAACCCACACTCCCTTCCTACACACTCCCAGTGGCCCCCAGTGCTGCTCTGGAGTGCCGAAGAAGAAAGGAATGGGTGACAGCTGGGCTTCTTTCTGCTGGACAAACCACCATAATGGTGGGAAATACTGCAGGGTAACTGTCAAGGGGGCCCCTTGGCCATTTCAAAGCAAGTCCCTGAGCTGTGGAGTCTCTTAGGAGAACGGGGGTGGGGTTGGGGGATATAGAGCATTGACCCGGCAGTCTGGACTCGGCCACCATTTGATTGGGTAACCTTGGTTAAGTCACTCCTTCCCTTTGGGTCTCATTTTTCTCTCCTGTCAAACATTTTGGCCTTTGTGGTCCCTAGGGTTCCTTTCAGGCATTCAGTGATTATAAGCCATTTTCTTTCCTCTCCAGACTTCCTGTTGCTGCTTGGTCAACTGACAAGCATCAGTAGTTTGTATTTCTTCAGAGCATCAGCAAGGTCGTATGTCCTCTTAACCAACATGCAGCACCTGGGAACTCATCAGAAATGTACATCCTCAGGCCCCACTCCAGACTTGCTGACTTAGAAACTCTGGGGGTGTTGCCCAGGAATCGGTTTTAACAAGCCCTCTGGGTGATTCTAGTGCACATGATGTCTGAGAACCACTGTGCTGAACCATGTGTATTAGCAGAGGGAGCAGGCGGCAGATAATACCAAAGTGGGGCAATGGACTGATTCCCAGGGGTTGACATTCAGTCAGAGGTGCATGCTCATGCACAGCCCTTGTTACACGCATGCACAGCACACACACATACTTACTCTGCACAACAGTCCCTGACAAGTCCACACCTCTGTTGGCATCCTTGAATTAGATAGAAGACTTGCTTATACCAAAATTAAGGATTTCTTTCCACAAGAACAGCACAGATAGAGTTAACAGACAGTCAACAGATGGGGAGAAGATATCTATTTGAAACAGACAAGGGATTAATGGGTGAAATATACAAGGAAATCTGTAAACCAACAAGAAAAAGACCCAACAGGAAAATGAGCAAAGCATATGAGTAGGCAATTCTTAGCTGGAGAAACCCAAAAGGCTATCAAGTAATATGTGAAGATATGCTCAGATTCCAGACTCGTCAGTAATCAGAGAAACGCAAATGAAAATAATGAGATGAAATACGCACATGTCAGATTGCCTGAAATTAGCTGTCTGATGCCAGGAGTTTGGCTAGGATAAGGAAAAAGAGGAACGCTTGTGTGCTACTAGTAGGAGTCCAGTTAGATCAATGCTGCCACTTTGGAGAGCCACCTGGAAGCATGTAGCCAGAGCAAGTGTCCATGTCCACACTGGCCCAGCAAGCCCACTCCTGGGCATAGTCTGAGAAATTCTCCCACAGGCCCACAAAGGGACTATTAGTTTCCTGTGGCTGCTGTAACAAATTATCACAAACCACATGGCTGAAAACAATAAGAATTTATTCTCTCACAGTTCTGGAAGCCAGAAGTCCAAAATCGGTATCACTGGGCTGAATTCAAGGTGTCAGCAGGGCCATGTTCTCTCTGGAGGCTCCAAGGGAGAATCCGTTTCTCGTCTCTTCCAGCTTCTGATGGCTGCTGGCATTCCATGGCTTGTGGCTGCATCACTTCTATCTTCAAGGCCAGCGTCTTCTAACAAATCTTTCCCTGCTCCATCTTTGCTTTGCCTTCTCATCTGTATTTGTGTCGGATCTACCTCTGCCTTTCTCTTATAATACATGTGTACTGGTTTGAACAGTGTCCCTCAAAATGCATGTGCACCCAGAACCTCAGAAAATGACCTTATTTCAAAATAAGGTCTTTGCAGATGTAATTAGTTAAAATGAGGTCACACTGGAGCAGGAGGGGCCTTTAATCCAATGACTGGTATCCTTCTAAGAGGAAGAAAGGACACACAGAGGCACAGGGAAGGCCATGGGAGGCAGAGGCAGATGTAGGAGTGATGCTGCCACAAGCCAAGGAAAACCTGGAGCCACTAGAATTTGGAAGAGACAAGGAAGGATCCTCCCCTAGAGCCTGCAGATGGAACACAGCCCTGCTAACACCTTGACTTCAGACTTCTGGGCTCCAGAACTGCAAGAGAATACATTTCTGTTGTTTTAAGCCATCAAACTTGTGGTACTTTGTTACAGCAGCCACAGGACACTAATACACTTGTGATTGCATTCTGGGCCCACCCTGATAATCCAGGATAATCTTCCCATCTCAAAATCCTTAATTAAATCACATCTGCAAAGACCCTTTTTTCATATAAGGTGCACTCACAGGTTCCAGGAATTAAGACCTGCTATCTTTGGGGGTCATTATTCAGCCTGCTATAGGGACCTATGCAAGGATGTTCATCACACATTGAATGTGTGCTAACAGAGGACTGGTGGTGACCCAGGTGTCCACCACAGGGAGGAAAAGGGGAAGTCCCTGAGTGGTTACAAGTGGCCAACTCAGGAGCTCATACCAGCATGGAGCATTGTCATGCACAGGGCTGAGTGGACAAGCACCCGGCAAGGAACTGAACACACTCTCCAGGGTGGTACCACTCTGTTTATTGCAAACACACGTATGCACGCACACACGTGCGCACACTACTCTACACATTTCGCAACAGCACTCACTTGAGTGGTTGCCCCTGACAGTGGGGGCGTTGGAGTGGAGAACAGAGATCACAAGGACTGGATAGACAAAGCAATGATCCAGCCAGAGAGGGACCTCGCAGATCAGCTATAGTGATGTCATGAATTGAGGAGAGTCATTACCTGAAGGTCAAAATTAATAAAGGAAAAGAAACAGTCTGTGAGGGGTCCTTTCCGGGGAAGGCTGGCCCACTCTGGAAGTGCCTTGGTGTATTTTGCATAAAGCCACACTGTCCCATTAGTCGCAGCAGCAGTGGGTAGCAGCCAGTGGACTTCATCCTTCCCTTTGGTTTGGGAAGAGAGGAGCCATGTGGCCGCCAGAGTGGAGGGAAGATGCCCTCCTTAGCAACACCAAGGAACAAAGGAAACCACACTAATGCCATGCGCTGTCGCCTGACAGTTGTTTTCCATCTGCCCTGCTGAGTGTCCCCTCCCAGCAGCTTTGAGTGGGCGGCTGACATTGCTGGCTCACCCACTGGTCTTGGCTCAGGCTTCCTGTGGTTTTGTTCTTGCTCAGAACACACCCTTGCCTCCCTTTTTCAAGACGCAATACTTCTCCTAATGCCCCTTGGTCAAGCAACAGGGATGCAAATAGAAAGAGGCTAGTGGCCCCAGAAACAGCCAGAGAAATGGTCCTGCATTCTGAATCAGTCTAGTAAAGGGTCAGCCATTTTAATCCCTGGGGATGGGGCTTTGATCTTGTTTGTTTACTTTCCCACTGGGTTCCTCTTAGGTCCGGGTAAAGTTCCCTTTGCAAATGCCATCCTGCCTTGGCTATGTACTTGGGGAGGAAAGAGAACCCAACTTTGAATGTTCGGACTATTAGTATCAAGGCTAGAGGGAAAGCAGAGGAATATCTTATTGTAACCTTTTCTTTATCCTCCACAAAGACCTTTTAGCAGAACTGACCTTCAATATTTTTAAATGTAACAATGTGAAAAATCAGATTGTGGCATTCAGCTGTGCTCTGATCTGGGCTCTCTCCCTGATCCACTTAAGGATTCATATTTTGGGGCACACCAACAGCTGCTTAATTTTGCTATTCTTTCCTGTCCACCTCCTCACTTCTGCCGTTCCAGTCATACACAGGAGACAAAATTGTCACATACAGGTGAGAAATCAAGCACTGCTTTTTCATCCCCAAGGATGCTTTAACAGCCTGTTCAAGGTCTGAGCTCGTTGTGAGCAAATATTTCATTTGAGCCTTGCCACATTGGATACAATTCAAAACAGAAATGGGTGCTAAAAATCAAATTCCTCTAGAGATGCCAATGTATTCTTACTTGTTTGCTTGGGAGACAAAGCAGGCAAGGGGTGATGAGAGAGCAGCCGGGGTACCTGGCCTTGTTTCTTCCTCACAAACCTTCCTGCCTCCCCACCAAGGCCCCAGAGCCTCAACTTACTCATCTGTACAATGGAGGTGATTGAAACTAGATGTGTGTTTTCACACCCTCTTGGTGGAAGGTTCTGGGGGGGTGCTTCAAGAGCCACCATGGAGATGGGAGAAGGTGACCTAGCAGGTAGGGATCCTGACCCCCTTTTTGAACCATCACCCTCTATTTCCATCTGTTGTCTTTATAGGCTGTGGCATATGATTTCATTTGAAGAGTAATTGATCTTTCTGATAAAAACGTGTAGAAATCATCAGACTAGATGAACTGTAAGGATCCTGTGTTAGTTTCCTGGGACTGCAATAACCACAAACTGGGGCGCTTCAAACAACAGTTTAGTCTTTCATGGTTCTGGAGGCCAGAAATCTGAAATCAGTATTATTGGGCTGAAACAAAGGTGGTGTCAGGGTCTCACTTCCCCTGGAGGCTCTACAGGAAGATTTCCTCCTTGTCTCTTTCAGCGTCTGGGGGCTGCTCACATTACTTGGCTTGTGGCTGCATCGCTGCAGTCTTTGAGACCAACATCTTCAAATCTCCCTGCCCCAGCTTCACATCGCCTTTTCCTCTGTGTGCCAAATCTCCCTCTGCCTCCTCCTTGTAAAGATATATGTGATTGCATTTAGGGCCCACTTAGATAATCCAGGATAATGTCCCCATCTCAGGATCCTTTTTTTTTTTTTTTTTTTTTTTTTTTTTTTTTTTTCTTTTTGCCATGCAATTTAACACTCACAGGTTCTGGTTTTAGGATGTGAATATCTATTGGGGGAACATTTTGCAACCTACCACAGGCCCTTTCAACAATAAGGTTCTAAGATCTCTCTCCCCCAAAATAATTCCCATCCCAGTAGCTTTCTCTACATCCCCATGTCTTAAAGAACCTAAAATGACAGCACTATTTTTCATTCAACTCAGAAATAGGGAACCCAAACTTCATTCCTTTATTATGAAAGATTGTAGATTAGAGAGCCCCACCTCTCTAATGATGTCTTTATTTCTATAACAGTCTAATGGGAATAGCAAGTTGGTTTTGCTTTGGTTGGCCTTGCTGCCAAGAAATACCACGTGCCACACGTAACCACGGGCAATGTAAAGAGAAACACCAAGTGCTGTCCCCAGGGCACAGGTTAGGACCATGTCCTGGTACTTGCCTTCCAGCTTAGGCTCTGTCCTGTGCCCTGTCCACCGTCTGGCGACAGGGAGAACACCTGCAAGGCCTCATAGCAGTACCTTCTAGGATCCGTTTGAAACATATTTTGTTGTAAGGATAGTTTTTTTCTCCCCTTATACTTTCTATCTCATTTTTTTTTCCTGGTCATAAAAGTGATTGCTGCTTAGTGTCAAACGGCATAAAGAAATAGAAATAGAATAAAGCTCACCCACAATTCATTTGCTGAATGCTGTCTAAGTGCTGGGACCCAGACTAAGTGCACTCCGTACTTTATCCCCTACAATTCTCACAGCAACCCCGTGAGGTGGGTATTATCAGACCCATTTTCCTGATGAGAAAACAGCACCCACTACATGCCTTCAGCACAATGTCATATTCAGGGCTCTCAAGACAGTGTAATGGCAAGACTGTATGCTCCCCAGGACACAGCCCCAGCAGGATGTCTCCTCACCAGGATCGCACTCCACTCTGCCATATGAAGAGGTGATTTAAAAAGCCACCGTCGATATTTAAATTAGCTAGCAACATATGCTGAGCTCATCACACAATCAGGAGTCATGTTAGGGGAGCATGACCTAGGTGACAGGCTGAGGCCTAATTTGCTACTCTTTTCCCTCTGGATCCCCAAGTCAAGTGTTCCAGAGGCTGGATTTTGTGTGATCCCTGGCTCATCATCATCATCATCATCATCACTCAGCTCTTAAGATTAAAGGCAGGAAGCTAGTGGGAGGCACTTCCCAGAGGCCACCGCCACCGCAGCAGCAGCAGCAAGGACACTGTGGATCTTTCTTTCTCTCTCCTCACCCTTTTTTCCTCTCAGAGCTTTTAGGTTGCTGCACTTATTACTCATTACCAAGCGATGGTTTCCCTCATCTCTCAATGCCGAGGAGCTAGTTTAATTCTGCTCCAATTCTTTTTTTTTTTTTTTAAAAGATGACCGGTAAGGGGATCTTAACCCTTGACTTGGTGTTGTCAGCACCACGCTCACCCAGTGAGCAACCGGCCATCCCTATATGGCATCCGAACCCGGGGCCTTGGTGTCATCAGCACCACACTCTCCCGAGTGAGCCACAGGCCGGCCCAATTCTGCTCCAATTCTTTTTTTTTTTTTTTTTTTAAAAGATGACCGGTAAGGGGATCTTAACCCTTGACTTGGTGTTGTCAGCACCACGCTCACCCAGTGAGCAACCGGCCATCCCTATATGGCATCCGAACCCGGGGCCTTGGTGTCATCAGCACCACACTCTCCCGAGTGAGCCACAGGCCGGCCCAATTCTGCTCCAATTCTATTCTGAGTCTCTAGTAAGGACCAAACCCTTTGCAGGGCCATGGGTGGTCTAAAGAGCCACAGGAGGCGGTTCCCACCCTGGGGGTGCTCCAGGTCCAGTGGAAGAGCCGGGCAGGTACAGAACCACCTGGGACACCCAGCCCAACTGGCTCCAGGCTCTTGCAGAGCTGCCAATCACATACCGTGTTCACTGTGATGGGTCATTTCAATCTAAGGCGGGCATTGGCATCAAGGAAGCCTCAGGAAAAAGGTGTTATTTGAAACTGGAGAGTACGCAGGATCTCCATAGAGACAAAGGGGAAAGGGCATCTGGCTCTCAGGAATAGTGTGAGTGAAATCCTCAGAGGCAGAGAAGTGCCGAGGTAGTTCGCAGGATCTCTGTGTGTGTGATGGGGTGGGGTGGGGGCGATAGCTGGTGGCAGGAAGCTGCCTGGAACCGAATCTTGAAGGGCTTTATCTCACGGTTATGGAGAGTCATGAAAGAATTTCAAACTAGATATAAAAATGTACATTTATAAAAGGTCCCTTCAGTTGCTGTGTGGAAAACAGATGACATGAGAGGGCTGAGCAGAAAGACCACCTGGGGGCTGCCTTGGGTTGAATGTCCCCCCAAACTTAATCCCAGCTATAATTGCTGAGGGTGGGAAATCCTATTATGGTAATTGAAAGGTGGGGCCTTGAAGAGGTGATGAGATTGCAGGACCCTGCAGTAGTGAATGGACAGACAATGGCGATCAGGGGCGTGGTTCTGATGGCTTTAAAAGGAGAGTGAATGAGGACGTTAGTCTCTGCTCTCTCTGCTCCACCATTTTCGCAATGTGATACCCTGCTGTCACTGTTGCCACCACCAAGGTCTTCTCCAGCTGTGTTCCCTGGACTTTGGACTTCCCAGCCTCAGAAACTATAAGCAATAATTTTTTTTTTTTTTTTTTTTTTTTTATAAATCACCCAGTTTCAGGTATTTCGTTATAAGCAACAGAAATGGACTAATACAGGAGCTGTGGTGCTCTCCAGGGGAGAGATATCACTGCTGGGTAGTGGGAGGTGGGGAGGAGCAGCTGGATTTGGGACATATCTAGGAGATTGAATCAATAAGATTTGGTGATGGCATGGATATGGAAGACAGGAGTGTGGGGGCCCAGGCAGGGTGGTGGGTGGATGGAGGTGCCATTCTCTGAGCATGGGTATAGGGGTGGAGGCTAAAGTTGGGAAGTTTGGTTTGGGACATGCTGGGGTGAGGTACTGGCAGGTCACTCATCTGATGACTTCAGCAATTGCTCTCAGGCCCTTTGACCTTTGCTGCCTCTCTCTGCTGCTGTCTGCAGGCAGAACAGTCCTGGATGGTCATTGACACAGGAAATGCCCTCTGTGCATCCGACCTTGTCCTTGTTTGTTTGCCCAGAGCCAACAAAACAATGGGACAGTAAAGCCTGTTAAAAAGACTGAGAGGCAGAGAAGACATTCGTTCTAGTCCCAGTTTTACCAGTGATGGCCTGGTGTGCTTGGGCAAAACACTTGCTTTCTCTGGGCTTCAGTTTTTCTAAAATATGCCAGAACATCTCACATGATCATTGCGGATGCAGGCTAGAGAGTAGATAGGCAAGCAACCTGGCAAACTGTTAAGGAACAAAGTCATCATCGTTATTATGTTCTCTGATCTGACTTGGGCCGTTCGTAGCTTGTGTTTGCACTTCCTTACCCTCGTCATTTTAGCCCTTTTCTCTGATAACCAGTGAATCCTGCAGGTCAGACACAGACATAACCAAAAGTAAGTGGAAAGTTGAGATGATAATCTGGATAAATCAGGTTACAAGAAAGGCTTTCACTTGAAACATCTTAAGGCAAGCTGATCTGAGAGGCACACCACATTTTAAAAGCTGTCCAGAATCTGTTAGAAAAGATTACTTCTACCGTACCTTTGTTGGAGCTATTTGCCCAACACTGCACAGACTGATATCACCTGTCCAGCCAGCACGCAAGGATGTGGCGGGCCCTCGCCAATTGCTCAGAACATCCATTTCCCAAATGCACATTCGTTCTGCCGGGGGCAAAACTCCCCCTCACAGCAAACATTCATTGAGCATGTACTCTGTGCCAGGCCTTGGGCTGGGCACCATAAAGGTGGAATCACTGAGAATTGAATGGGACTCAGTCCTTGCTCTGGAGGAGCTGCCGGTGGACCTGGCAATTACAGTGCCAAGGCCTAAGCACCGCTCCGCACTGCCCACACAGGACAAGGTACACAGGACCAGGCCCCTACCAGGTGTTACAGCACGAATGTTTGTTGAGGTAGGGCTAGAGTGGGTGAGGCTGTGTGCATTCAGATGCACCTGACCACGGTGCCCTGATCCTGTAGCTCAGGTCACAGCCCAGAGAGCCCTAACTTGCTAGTGAAGATGCAATTTCCAGCAGGGGCAGCTCTTTCTTGTTGTAGACAAACACAGTTCAGTCTCGTGCCACTGCGGTTTGAATCGTCCTCCAACTGCTGTTCTCTTGCATAGTCTGAAGAATTAAGAGTGAAATCAAAAGTGACCCTGTCACAACAGCAAACCCTTCTTGAGCACTTATTTTGTGCCAGGCATCACTCTAAGTGTTTCATATGTATTAATTCATTTAATCCTCACAACAATTTATCATCTTTTTGATTTTATTTTTTATTTATATTTTTATTTTTTTATTTTTTAAAAGATGACCGATAAGGGGATCTTAACCCCTGACTTGGTGTTGTCAGCACCACGCTCATCCAGTGAGCTGACGGGCCATCCCTATATAGGATCCAAACCCATGGCCTTGGTGTTATCAGCACCGCACTCTCCCGAGTGAGCCACGGGCCGGCCCCCTCACAACAATTTATGAGTAAAGGGTATTATTACTAGACTCATTTTGCAAATGAAGAAACTGAGGCACAGAGAGGTGAAGTCACTTGCCCGAGTCACACAGCTAGCAAGTAAGTGGCTCCTGCTCCTCCCTACCACGCCTTACCTAAGTGCTATTTGGGGGCACTATTCGGAATTTGGGGTTCCCTTTGCAAGCCAAAGTCCTAATTAGTGCTGCAAATCAATGTAATTGCAGGGCTCAGAATTGAAGAGCGAGGGTGTTCCTGGCACCCACATTCCCTCCAGTTTCCCAGCTCTGCCCTGGGGCAGCCCAAGGGGAGCACCCTTGGGCCTCCCTTTAGGACCGAGGTGGATATACAGCAAATCCCCTGCTTGCCCGAATTAAGTCCTTTGTGGAACTGGCATTTGTCCTCATGTTTTCTCATTGCCCCTCCCCCAAGCCAGGTCCTCTTCCTTGTTTGGGTCAAACCGACCACAAGTTCAAGGAGAAGCCTTCTCCTCCTTCCAAGAGGGCGTGCCCACCACACCTAGCATCCATAACACAGGCATTCCAGTGTCTCCAGGCCCCAGGCCCTGTGCCAGTTGTGGGGAAGGCCAGGTGGTACAGACATTCAACAAGTTAACCACCCAAACAGTGGCCAGATGATGGCTGTGGGAAGTGACACATCAGAGACCAGAGGGAGAAAGGAAAGTCTGGGCAGAGGTAATCAGGGAGCCTCCCACAGGAGGTGGAAGTGACTGGCTGAGCTCTCTACGGTGGGTAGTACTTGCTTAGGCACCAGCGGGGCTGGCGGTGGGGGGATGGCAGAGGGTCCGGGACAGGGGGAACAGCAGGGACACACTCCCAGTGAGGGAAAGGAGAGAAGTTTGAGTTGGCATTAAAGGAGAAGGGGAGGGCTGGCCGGTTAGCCCAGTTGGTTAGAGTGCAGTGTTATAACACCAGGTCATGGTTCGGGTCCCTGTACAAGCCAGCTGCCATTTCCACCCCCCTTATCCCCCCAAAAAATGAGTGAAGGGGTGGCCAGGGAAGAAGAGGCTGCAGAGACAGGCAGGGCCATGTCCCGGGTCCAGAGAAGGGGGGGCGGGATGGCGTCCTCAATGCAATGAGAGGAGAAGCCATTGGAGAGCTCACAGGATGGTCAGATTTACAATTTGCAAAAAGAGCGTGCTTGCTACTGGCTGGAGGCTGGCTGGGAAGTGGGCAGGGCACAAATTCAATTATTCCTCCCTATCTCACTGCCGGTACCCCAAACCTAAGCTCACACCAGCTCTGGCCTGCAACCTCCCCTAAGGGATCTCTCTGCCTCTGCTCCCTGTCCACCCCCACTGTCCCATCCCCCCACAGTAGCAAAGGAGAACTTTCTCAAATATAGCTTTGATTGGGCCATTCCCCTGCTCAAAATCCTGCAATGGCTCCCCATTGCCTGCTGGGGAGACCCTGTGATGACAACCTGTGCTATGAATAGTCATGGCCTGACAAGCCCGCACTCCATCTGTGTCCCCAGAGCAGCTCTTACCACACCCCTTCCCTGACCCCGCTAGCCTTCGGGTCCCCCCACAAGTGCGCAGCACACTTTCACATCTCCCGCTTCCCGCAGCCTGGGGAAATTTGCTCCTTCACTGTCCGTGGAACCCTCACTAACCCTCTGCGTCCACTCAAAGTGGCGTCCTCTGTTCATCAAGCCTTCCCAGACCCCACCTCACCCGCCATCAGAAATAAAGCCTTCTATGTTTATTTCATTCACGCTCCCTTGATAGCTGTTGATGCGTCTGCTCTCTAGGTTACAAATTCTCGAGGGTGGGGACTCTTCTTAGGAATATATGGAAGTCCTCCTGCCCCGGGGCCCACCCAGAGCTGGGGAGGGGAGTGGTCAAGGTCAACGGGAAACCCATTTGTTTGTTCAACAATATTTAATGGCATGCTGTGAACAGAACAGATTAAGGTCTATGCCCTCATGGGGCTCACTGGCTGGTGGGGAGACAGTCAATCTGCAAGATAAACGTTGCGAAGATGTAGAATGTTAGCTGGTGTTCAGCGCCTATAAAAAAAAGCGGGGGGTGGGGTGGGGGAAGACAGTATAAAATAAAAAAAAAATAAAGCAGGAATGAGGGGGTAGGCAATGCTGAGTTGAGGCTTTCAATTTTCAGTAGGGTGGTCAGGGAAGGGAATTCGAGCAAAGAGCTACAGGAGGTGAGGGCGAGAGCCTTGCAGAGTTACTGGAGAAGAGTGTCCCCGGCAGAGGAAAGAGCTGCGGAGAGGGAGCTTGACATGCGTGGTCAGCAAAAGTGCCACCCTTTTCAGAGTGAGACTCTTTTGTCATCCACTGGGACCGTTTCTAAAGTCCTCTTACCATGATACTGGTGCACGCAGAGGGGCTTTGCAAGGCCGCCTTTTGAGTGCGTTTGATTTCGTTTGCGTTTTTTGCGGGGGCGGGTGGAGATAGGAGAGTCGTGTTTCCTTGGGGTCCTTTTGTGAAGCCCAGCCCCACTGGCAACGTTGATGCTGTAAGGGACCCCAGAGACCGACTCCTGCTCGCCTTTTAATAATGAGAAGCAGGCCCACAAAGAGGGAGTGAGGATCGTTTTTAAAACGACAACTCCAATCCCACTTAGAGAGTGGCCAACCTTCAGCTTCCCCTGTCCCCAGCGCAGGGATCCTTTTGGTTCAGGTGAAGAGCAACAGCGTGTAGCTTTCGGGAGGGGGGTGCGGGCGCATTAGCTGCTCAATGAGTCAGAGCCCAGGGGGTGGGCGTGGGGGGTGGTGAGGAGCGGCCGGTGTCTGTGCGCTTCGCATGGGACGGGGCCGGAGGTGACACCGTCTGGACCGGGTAGCCCGGCAGCATGGTGAAGCCTTCAAGGCTTGCCAGGGCACGGCTGTTCCGGGAATGAAGTGGCCGGTGGGAGCGATCCCATCGGAGGGTCGTCTCCCCTCGGCACCCTTCTCGCCAGGTGTCTGGGAGGGTAGGGACCCTTCAGTTTCATCTCCATGTCCCCTGCACGCCCTGGCCTGCCTGGCGCGTCATTGGCCCTCGGTCGGCTTCTGCAGATGAGGACCTATTCCTACAGGCACAAGGCTGGACAGTAAAATACAGGCGATCCTTCGGCTGCTGACCCCGTCCCGCTTCTCAATCAAAGGCAAAGGAGCCGCGCGCAGGGCCGCAGTGGCGCGTGCTGCTAAGGAGATTGTGCCACGCTAAAGAGAGCCGGCTCCCGAGCTCCTTTCTCCTGCGGACTCGGGAGGGACCGCTCGTCCCACCCGTAGAGGCGAGAGCAGTGCCCTGGGAAGGAGCCGGCCCGGGAGCTGCGGGCGCCGTCGGGGCTCCGGGCCACCGCGGCCAGGGCCCTGCCCTCCCCCTGCCCGCTTCCCCGCGGGCCTCTCGGGCTGCTGTTTGGAGCCTGGAGCCCCTTCTGTTCAAGGGCGCTGGCTGCTCCCGCCAGCTGCACCCACGGTGCAGCTGAGCTATTAAGAGTAGGACAAGCGTGGCACTAAGGGTCAAGAGATCAGGCTTCCAGCCCTGGCTCAGCCACTGACCCACGTGGGGGCTTGGGCAAATCCCCGGTCGGCTGGGCCCTGCGCGCCAAGAGGAGGCTAGGTTAGGGGCCCTCGAAGAGTCTCCCCAGCCGCGCGGCGCTACGGATGTATTACAACAGCGCTGGAGACCCTACCCACCTCTGCAAACGCTCCTCCAGCAGGGAAAAAACGTCAAGTTGGAATGCAATTCCCATCCACTGAAGAGCAGAGCGGGAGGGGACACGGGTGGCGCCCGGGCTCCAGGCGTGGGGGTGGGGAAAACAGGGAGGGGTGAGGGGAGGCACCAGGCAGTGAAGGTGAGCGGGGTGGGGGAAGCCAGTAGTTAGAGACTTCCTCCCTGTGAAGATCTGAATTTACAAAGGCTCCTAGATCCCATGTGGAGAGGTCTTGCTTCTTTGTGAGAACTTCACAGAAAGTTCCCTGATATATTTTAACGGATTCAAAGATCTCATCCCACCACCGCCCCTCATATCCACTCTAGGTACACTTCCATTGATTCTTAAAAGGAGGCTGGCACTGGCTGGGCCTCAGGAAAGTCACCTTTACGCCCTGGGTATCCAAGTGAGGACTTAGGGGGCTGTGTCTGTGTATGGGGGGTGGGGGTTTCATCTTTGTTGAATGAGGAGGATTCTTCTTAATCTTTTCAGGGCCCTGAACTGACAGGAACTGAAAGCCTCTTTAGCGTTTGCCACACTTTGTCCTATTTCTTATTTACTTTCAATGTTTTCATAACTTCTGTAGGCAGCCGAGCAGCTTAAGGGATTCAGCTTTGTGTAGATGGGCTGTGCCTGATGCTGGGCCTCAGAGGTGACTGATGTGGTTAAAGTGCTTTCCAGGGAGGGCCAGGGCCCAGGCCCAGAGAGCCCTCCAATACTTCCATGCCGCTGCTGGAGTTATCCCCAAGCCAGTGGGCACTGACCTTTGCTGCAGGCAGAGGGAACAGCGTGCCTTGGGGTCCCTGAGTCCAGGCCCTGCCCAGACACCCCTGGCTTTCTGTCCCTTTTTTGCCTTCCAGACTGGTCTTTAGTCCCCCTCGGGCAGCCTTTGACTGGTGACAACCATCCCGCCTTCATTCACAGTCTCCCTAACCACCACACTGGGCAGTGTGGGTAAGGAGGGTTGAGTCATCTTTGACAGGGGACACTGAGGCTGGGGGAGATGAGGTGACATGTTGAAGGGCACACCAGGAAGTCAGTGACAGAGCCCAAAGCCACTGCCTTGTCCCTTCCTTCTAGCCCTCCCCCCACTTCACCTCATAGCCCTTCCATTATTTATTAGTAGGCATTCAGTGAGTATGCATGGAGTTGAATTATGAGTTTCAGCTGAGGTAGGAACCACTAGGCCACAGCCTGTGCACAGGCGTGCTGCCCAGAGCTAAGGAGAAAACCAGGCTGTGAGGGGCCTCCAGGCGGAGGTTCATGGGGAAGGCTTGGGGGAATCAGGGAGGTTGGGCCTGAAGAGGACAGGGAGATTTGGGATGATGTTTATGTTTGTAGGGGGCAGGGAACCATGGCAACCACCTTCAGATCTCTGATATCCTGTGATCTCATAGTCATGTTCTGTGAGGTTCTGACGACAATCACAGCTTCAGACCAAGTGCTTTGGCTCAATGTCAGAAGGAGCTTCCTCGAGAGCAGAGATGGAGGTGGATGTGCCGACTCCGAAGAAGGGCCAACCTTTCCTCCTTCAGAGTACGTGTGCAGAAATAGACCAGTGGGTGGGGTTGTGGCAGCGGGTGGGGAAGCATGGGTCCAGGGGGTGCTGTCTTGGGGTGAGGTCTCTTCTGGCTCAGAGATGCCCTTATTTCTCTGGTTTGGCCTTCAAGCTGCTGCCTCTGGGAAGGCCCTGGGTGTGCCGACATGTGAGTGTGTATACATATGCTGCTCATGAGTTGACATGGTCTTGTAAGTGTGACCCTCGCCATCTACCCAAGTGCCTGATAGGCTGCAAGCCTGACCACTCTGATTCCCCCACCTTGGTGCCAGCCAGCTGCTAAGAGGCCAGGATGCTGGGCAGTAGCTGGACCAGAGGGAGGCCCTGTCCATCCTGAGACCCCATCTTGAATTTTTGACCTAGAAAGGCCTGACAACCTTGAGAGGCCAGGATGCTCTGGCAGAGAGAGGATACAGGTCAGATCACATGTGGAGACCCTGCTCCACTCTGGGCTGGGCAGAAACGGGAGGAGGAGTGGCCTGGGCAGGTCAGGCCCTGAGAACCTGGTTGTAGAAGGAGTTGGGGCTGTCTGCCCAGAGAAAGGGCCTGTCCTGCCATGAAATCTCTGAAGGGTAAGGGATTGGATTGTGTACAGGACGGTGACCTCGACTCAGAGATGGCTAGAGATGGAAGGGACAGACTAGAAGGGAAATGGTAAGCTCCCTGTGAATGGAGGTATGCAAACAGAAGTAGCTACTCAGCTGGTTCTAATAGGGCAGAGGATGGGCGAGGTGGCCTAAGATTCCTGAATTTGGGGACTTGGGTTAGTGACTTGATACTTTTTGGCTCTTTTCAAAAGCAGCACTATCTTTACCTTTTGATTTGGATTGGACCATTAGGGGTGGAAGCCTAACAGTTCCAGCTGCAGGGGCTCAGGCTTGGCCAGGAGGCTGAGAGGAGTTGGCAAGAGCCAGACAGGGGTGGGGGAGGTATGTACCCAGTGAGGCCAACTCCCTTGCACATGTCAAAATCAGCCACGGTTTCTGAAAACAGCATTTGTAAAACTCATCTTCTGGTGGATCTCATTTCTAAATGGGAACCATAAACAGCTCTCTTGGCCTTTCAAAGTACTTCCTATAGAAAAAAAACAAAGTCCTGACGTCTGTTCCTCTGCATTATTTTCTCCAAATTTCAGCCCTTAAAATGTCCTCCCTCGGGCTGGCCCGTGGCTCACTCGGGAGAGTGCGGTGCTGATAACACCAAGGCCACGGGTTCGGATCCTATATAGGGATGGCCGGTTGCTCACTGGGTGAGCGTGGTGCTGACAACACCAAGTCAATCGCAACCCTCGGTGTTGCTCCCGCACCTCGCTCAGCCAGTGAGCGGCCCGTCTGTATGTGGGATCCGAACCCTCGGCGGGAGCGCCGCCGCGCTTCCCAAGCGGTGCACTGTAGCAGTGCGCCACCGGGCCGGCCCATATACATGTTTTTAAGAGAAGGAAATACTGTTAAATGTCTAAGTCAAAACTGAAATGGTAGCAAAAGGTATTAAATACAATTATGTTGAAAGGCCCAACACATGATATTCAATATGGGTTCATTTGCTCTAGGTAGGAACTTCACATTAATAATTTCTCAGTGGTGATTAAGAGAATGGGCTCTGGAACCAGATGGCCAGTGTTTAAAAAAAAAAAAAAAAAAAAGTCCTCCTTTTTCTCACCCTTCCTTTTTCTTCCATTCTTTACCGGAAGTTTGGTACCTCAAAAAGCCAAGGTCCCTCAGATGTTTTTCAAACAGGGCTGATGTCCTATGCAGTGCAGGGCATTTAGCATCCCTGGCCATCCCTTCCTCTTATTAAGTTCCAGCAACGGCTGCCAATCATCCGGGCAACTGAAGTCCCCACGAATCCCTTACAGAGGTGACACTGCTCCCCCCCCCACTTTGAAAACCATTGCCTGAATTACCCCAAAGAAGCGACTTGCTCAAGGCTACGCCACCCAGCCAGTGGCAAAGCGGACACCAAGTCAGATCCCTTTCTTTCATTCAATCCAAGCACTTTTATTCTTCTCAGGCGGTTGTGTCAGGAGAGCACAGGGGCGCGTGGGCCTGAACTGAGGCAGTGAAGAGGGGGCTGGTTTTATCCTTACTCCCTGCCCACTAAAGTACAATTTCTCACAATTTTTCTGCTCTTGCCAAACGCCGCTTTCCTCTTCCGGCCGTCGTTTCCGCAATTGCAGGCGCATCCAAAGATGTCAGGCAATTAGTGGAAAGAGCCTAGTTGAGCACGATCCGCAGGAGCGCGGTCAGGCACCTTTCGGGTGGGCAGCGGAATCCCAGGGCAGAAAACCCGAGGTCTCGGTGAGGAAGCAGCTGCCCTTCTCCCGGCATCGAAGAGCTGGCTGCCCGGCGCGGGGTCTCGGTGGAACTGGGTGGAGGTGGAGGACCATCGGCCCTGGTCGGTCGGCCCGAGGAGGTTTCCCGTGGCGCGGGAGCTGACTTGGGGCCAGGGGCGCGGGGCCCGGGGCGCCCAGGCCGTGTTGCTGCGGGAGCAAAGGGCAGCGCTGCCGGACTCGACCTTGCCTTCTCACGCCAGGGGCCATGGCCTCCGGGAATCGCGGGGCCACCACTCGAAAGTCCTTTGAGAGCCCAGCTCAGTCCGGGGTGGGGACGCAGAGGGTGGGCAAGCGTGAATATTAATCCTTGCTCTGTTTTGCCCCGCAGCCAGCGCCGGCGGGTTGTTCTTTTTGAATGAATGATCCCAGCGGCCGCGCCCAATGGGCGTCCGCACCTACTTAATATGCATGAGGCCCGCGGCCAATGGGCGGGCGAGGAGGCTGTTTTAAACGGCGGAGCCCGCTGGCCAATCAGGCGGCTCTCGTGGAGGCAGCTAGCGCGAG
>NW_007735668.1:74434-74770 GCF_000696425.1 Galeopterus variegatus
TTTCAAAAGATGACCGGTAAGGGGATCTTAACCCTTGGCTTGGTGTTGTCAGCACCACGCTCTCCCAAGTGAGCTAACTGGCCATCCCTATATAGGTTCTGAACCTGTGGCCTTGGTGTTATCAGCACCGCACTCTTCCGAGTGAGCCACAGGCTGGCCCCCTGAGGGCTTTAAAAGAAGGGATGATGAGGCGGCTCTCGTGGAGGCAGCTAGCGCGAGGCTGGAGAGCGCTGAGCCGCGCGTCGTGCCCTGCGCTGCCCAGACTAGCGAACAATACAGTCAAGATGGCTAAAGGTGACCCTAAGAAACCAAAGGGCAAGATGTCTGCTTATGCCT
>NW_007735669.1:0-5221 GCF_000696425.1 Galeopterus variegatus
CTTACACTGTTTCACCACCTAGATTGCCTTCTTCACTTTCTCTCTCCCCAGCCATTAAGAATTTGAATAAGCTCACACACGATGTGAGCATCCTGACCTCACTTTGTCATCCGAACACCCCTGGAGGTTAGCATAGCAGGGAATCTAATCCCTATTTTACTGGCCACTGGATAGGCTCATGGAGGTCAAATGACTTGCCCAGGCTCACACAGTATGAAGTGGAAGTGGTCACACCCAGCTCATTGGACTCCTTACCCAGTGCTCATCCTAGTGAGCCATACGGTCAGGAGAGACTCAGCTGCCACCCGTCTTTGTGTCCCCAGACCCCATGTGACCTGGCTGCTGCCCAGCTCTCCACTGCTGGCTCCCTGTGCTCCAGCCACCTTGGCATCTTGCTGCTCTGCCTTCGTGCCAAGCTCACTCCTGCTTCGGGGCCTTTGTGCTCGCTGCTCTTCCCTTCCGAAGCCTGCTTTCCCCAGCCTCACTGAGCAGCTCCTTCTGTCCAGCCCCATCCCAGCTCAAACGTGCCTCGTCCGTGACACCTCCCCAGTACCTCCGCTTCCTTCCCCCGGCCACTCTCCATCATGTCACCCTATTTTATTTTCTGCATAGAACTGACCACTACTTAAAATGGTCTTGTTTCCTTACTTCTCCCCTGCTGCGAGGAGCTTCATTATAGAAGAAATTTCATATTTCTAGTTCAAAACTGTATCTTGGGCCACACACTGTGCCTGCCATGCACTAAGCACCCTGTGAGTGTTTGTGGAATGAATGAATGAATGAATGAACGAGTGCAGCGGTGGCCTCCCTAACGCCGTCCCTCTTCACAGGCTGGCGGCGCGCATCATGTGGCGGGTGGAGAGAGAGGGCACCGGGCTCACGGAGGGCTGCCTGGTCTCTGTGGACGACTTGCAGAACCACGTGGAGCACTTTGGGGAGGAGGAGCGGAAGGAGCTGCGGGTGGACGTGGACACGTTCTTGCAGTACTGGCCTCCCCAGAGCCAGCAGTTCAGCATGCAGTATATCTCGCACATCTTTGGAGTGGTATGGTCCCCAGAAGGCCCCCCTCCCATGCCCCTTCCTCTCAGCCTTTCTGTCTTCCTCCTCCTTTCTTCCCTCTTCCCCTTTGGGAGGGTGGGGTTTCTCAGAGGTGAACAGCTCCGAGGAGGAAGCCCCATCTGCCCAGGGCAGTGACTTCTATTTCCATAAAGATCACATCCAGCCCAGGCAACCAGAGACTCTGGTGAAGTCTGCCAGCTATTTACCAGATGTAGAAGGAACACCTACTGCCCCTTCCATTTCTGAGCCCAAGGACAGGCCCCTAAGTGACCTAACTTAAAAAGATTCTAGAGTATGATTCTTCAGAAAGGAGGGACCATCGTGACAGCTGGGATTGTCCAACAAAGACATTTCCAGAAGCTGCCAGGCCAGAATTGGGAGGTGAGGCCAATAGAAGGACTGAAGGGAGTCGGAAGCTTTAATGAAGACCTCTCATCCTGTACTGTTTTCTGGCTTTGCATACTTACTACGGGGTCATTCCTGCCCCATCTGAAGTTGGCATCCCGCATATAAACTTTATTTATTTACTATCTCTGAATGGTAGATTTGGATGGTAATTAATCTTCTTGATTATTTGCACTTCCTAAATTTTCTCCTCTCCTCATTGAAAACAAAGACCTGATCACCAACCCTTCCTGTCCACCAGTCACTTTGGAAATAAGATTGTTCCTTTCTCCAGGTCTGCCGGGCAGGATTGACGGGAGCCTGGGGGATCAGGAAGCTCAGGCTATGGGCTAAGGAGGAAGATGTCTTCCATTTGGCAGGCCAGGCCCCTTGGGTGATGGTGGTGAGCCGGCTGAGGAGGGAGGTTATTGTAATAACAGCAATAGCACGATCACATTCAACATCTCTTCAGTCCTCACCATGGGGAGAGAGAGAGAGAGAGAGAGAGAGAGAGAGAGAGAGAGAGAGAGAGAGAGAGATTATATTTATTTTTATGCATTTTTCATACCCCAAGAGCAGATATTTGGAATCTATTTCTGTAAAGAACAACTTATTTTTTTTTTTTCCTTTTTGTCTTTTTTCGTGTCCGGCAACGGATCGCAACCCTTGGTGTTGCGCCTGCACCTCGCTCAGCCAGTGAGCGGGAACCGGTCTGTATGTGGGTTTGGCAGGAGCACCACCGCACTCCCAAGCGGCGCACTGTAGCAGTGCGCCACTGGGCCGGCCCCAAGGGCCGGCCCCAAGAACAACTTATTTTTAAGGAAGAGAAAGTCAATTGAATGCCATATCGGTAATAACCTACTTGATTTGCATTGCATTTCAGAGATAAGTGTTAAATATGGCAGTCATCAGATTTTAAAATTGTGAAAAGAGAATATAAAACTATCCACAGACACAAAATAATCTAAAAGAGATGTCAATTTTATTTTATGAGCAGCAACAGGAGTTGAGGGTGGGTAGGCACAGGACGCAGGGGAGAGACAAGGAGACACACACACACACGGGCAAAGCAGGGCATGAAGAGAAAAACCAAGACAGGTAATGAGGAAGATTCATATGAGACTCATACAGAAAAGAGGAGAGACTTCTCAGAACCATCTATCTTTGGCCTTTTTAGAATATAGGCACCCAAGACTTTCAAGGTAGTGATGCACTTTTCAAACAGTACTCTCCATGCTGTTAATCTTGTGGGCCACTTGGAGTCACATAGAGAACAGGAGACTCTTGTTTCTAGACTCTCTGAGGATCTCCAGGGTGAGACTGGGTCTTCCATTTTTTTAAACTTCTCTCAGCAGCTAGGGTGATACTCTGTCCTTAGTCCATGTCTGTTGACTGACTATTTTGTCTTTTTCTCTGGGTAGATTAACTGCAACGGTTTCACTCTCAGTGATCAGAGAGGCCTGCAGGCAGTGGGCGTGGGCATCTTCCCCAACCTAGGCCTGGTGAACCATGACTGTTGGCCCAACTGCACAGTCATATTTAACAATGGCAAGTGAGTATGTCGTTAACTGGGGGCATATGATGGGGATGGGAGACCTTATGGTGTTTTCTGCACTTGACTCAAGCCAAAGTCAACCTGTTCTTCCTGAACTAGCATGGATTTCAAACATGCAGCAAATAGAAATCTCATTCTAGAATAATTGTGGATGGAAGAAAGGTAATGAGGAGGATATCAAAGAATTCCACACGGGTCATTTCCGAGTCTTCCCATATTTCTTGAGGCTGCTTAGACGTGTTAGATAAACCTCTCACTACTATTTTAAAACTTGAAGCCTGGGAGTATCTATCTAGAGGTCATTGCAGAACAACATCAACTGAGAAGGGACTCAGCAGGAACATATATCAGTCAAGGTCCCAGCAGGAATCAGAAAGCATACTCAAAGGGGTTTACCCAAAGAGAATTCAATGAAGGGACAATTTACGGAAGTGTAGTCAGAGTTTAAGAAACTAACAAGGGGGCCAGCCCGTGGCTCACTTGGGAGAGTGCGGTGCTAAGAACACCAAGGCCCCAGGTTCAGATCCTATATAGGGATGGCTGGTTTGCTCACTGGTTGAGTGTGGTGCTGACAACACCAAGCTAAGGGTTGAGATCCCCTTACCGGTCATCTTTTTTATAAAAAAAAAAAAAGAAAAGAAAAGAAACTAACAAGGAATAGTGAGGTGCCCAGGGTCTAGCAACATGAAACCATAACCACCTCTGAAGAAAGCACTGTTCTGGCATCCAGTGAGAACCAGAGCCACAGTGGAGGTCCCCCTTGATCCCCCCCAACACCCAATACTTGGCTGTGGCTTACAGCTGTGCTTGTAGAGAAACCAGCCACTGTCAGAACCATGGTGCAGTAGAGAGGAAGCCAGTGGACTGAATACCCCAATCTCTTTCTCCTCTGGTTGGCTAAACCCAACCAGAAGCCATAGAGCAAAGGAACCTGGGGTATATAGCCCTCAGAGGTCAGCTCTCTGGCCCCAAGAAGGCACAGATTAGGGACATAAGGGTAAAGAGTGGATCTTGGGGTTGGGGCACAAATGGAGAAGAATCATCAAACAGATTGAGACCCTGGTTGTCCAAGGATCAGGCTGGAGAGATCTGGGGGAATGAAGTCTGGGCGATATTAATTGCTTTTGCTCTGAGAAATGCACTCTCATGACAGATGTAAGTCAACTCTGAGCCATCAGCAATGAACAGGTTTTCCCCCCAAACTTTCTAGAAACCAAAGACAGTGGTTTTTGGTTCTCAGCTGCGAAGCAAGCCTAAGGCTCAATACAGGAAGGATTCTGATTTCCATTTTTCCTCCTATGTCTAAAACCAGGCTCTTAAACAATTGAGAAAGTCACTGAAGACAGGAAAGTTTATTTTGGACCCAGATGGTAATCTTTTCCTAGCATTTGTATTTCCCTTCCTAAGCCTCTTGGGGTCTCCAGCGTGCACCTCATGGAATCTTCCCTGGAGGGACTGTCATCTGGGCTTAGCCTGGTTGGCAGAGAGGATCAAATTCAGCCACATACAGGGCTGGACTTTCTAGAGGACCTTTCCCTAAGTGGTGGTGATCCAGGGCTCCTCTCGTCACTATGTGTAACAATCAAGGAAGCTGGAATCCTTTCTTCAGGTCATCTCTGGTGTCTGCTCTGGCTTCCTTGCATTTACTAATTTTTTTTTTTTTTTAAAGATGACCAGTAAGGGGATCTTAACCCTTGACTTGGTGTTGTCAGCACCACGCTCACCCAGTGAGCTGACTGGCCATCCCTATATGGGATCCGAACCTGTGGCCTTGGCGTTATCAGAACCACACTCACCCAAGTGAGCCATGGGCCGGCCCCTTTCATTTACTAATTTTAAGCAGCTATGTTTTACCTGGGCTTCTTGGCTTTTGTGCAAAAAAAGATGACTTTGCGGTCTCTACCAAGCTGCCTGCCATAGTGGAAAGAGCCACGGACACAGTGTTAGGAGCCAATTTTCACCGCAATAATTTTTACATACTACCTGTGTGACCTAATCAGTCTCTGCACACAGTCCAGACTCTCCCCAAGATAGATGTCCAGGATGCTTGTTAATGGGATAATAATAACAACAGCACATACATTTTGCAGCACTATACTTTTAAATGCATTGTCTCACAATGGTCTTATTACCACATTACAGGTGAGACAGTGAGACCTAGAGAAGGATAGTAACTTGTTCAGGGCTAAATATCTTTGAGCCCAGAATGTCTCTTCCGAATCT
>NW_007735669.1:5875-7690 GCF_000696425.1 Galeopterus variegatus
GAAGGATAGTAACTTGTTCAGGGCTAAATATCTTTGAGCCCAGAATGTCTCTTCCGAATCTAGTGCATGCTCCACTAAACCAGGATACATCTCATCCAGTAATCCCAGCTAGAAGGGGCTGGGGTAAAGGCTGTGATGGCCAAAGCTTTGAATGTGTAACCCAGAAAGCTGTGCACCCTTGCAAGCCGTGCTGGATCAGCCAATGGTAATGATTTCCATTCGGGTGTCTGTTTTTTCTTTCAGTCATGAGGCAGTGAAATCCATGTTTCACACCCAGATGAGGTGGGTCAGTCCTTTGAAGCATCCCTCTTCCTCTGACCCATCTCCCTCACTTGCCTGGTTTGCTGGGACGACCCCTTCCCAAGACTCCTTGGCTGCCGTCAGTCCATAATGTCCTCCTGCTCCCAGTGTCTTATCTTTGTTGAATGTTGTATTTTTAATGCATTTAAATGAACCATTTATTCCTCACCTGCCTTTGCTTTATTCTCCTTCTTTTCTCCCCCTTTCACTCCTTACTTTCTGCTCCCCAACCCTGAAGCATGCACCTTCTAGTTCACATTATCTCCATAAAAGCCCACATCGTCCCCCAAAACCTTGCCTACCATGAATGAGGACTGTTGATATTACTGACCCACTAAAGAACTGCGTGTTTGTTTTTAACCCCCAACTTCTCACCCAGATTGGGCTCTGAAAATAGCACCCCTAATTTTGAATAACAAATTCAAAATAACTATGACATTTTTTTTTTTTGTCTTTTTCCGTGTCCGGCAACGGGTCGCAACCCTCAGTGTTGCCCCCGTACTGGACCGGGACCGGCAACGGGATCGCAACCCTCGGTGTTGCTCCCACGCCTCACTCAGCCAGTGAGCAGGAACCGGTCTGTATGTGGGATCCGAACCCTCGGGTGGGAGCACCGCCGCGCTTCCCAAGCGGCGCACTATCCAGTGCGCCACCGGGCCGGCCCTAACTATGACATTTTTGATAAATATTTACTCATAGTATTCTCTTTACCGCTCTGACCAACTATGAATTATTGGTTTAGCTTACATTTTACTTTTGACTTTTCTTAATGACAACCAAATGGCCCCAGACAGGTCTTTATTTCAGGCCAGCCATGAAAGCTCTTGAAATGGTCTTTGAATTAAGAACACAATTCTGCACGGGAGTTTGGGCTCTGGAACGCAGGGGTAGGGATATTCGGTACATCTGAGTCTGTGTTGGCGCGGTGGCATTGCACATGCTTTTGAATGATTCACATCATCTGCTAGGCTTGGGTTCCTTGCCTGTAGAGCAAAGGTCAAGATAAGAGAATCCCTAGGGACCTCTAGTTCTATGTCTTTTTGGCTCTGGGCTCTGTTCCTAATCTCTACAAAAAATACTTAAATAAGTTGCCTACTTGTGGCTTAATTAGCTGAACTACAGGGTTACAGAGTGTTGGAGAAGGAAGGGATCTGGAGTCCAGGATAGGAAGTGACTTGTCCATGAAACCTGGTTGGAGGGAGGGCCAGGGTTAGAACCCTCCTCTACTGACTCTTTCTGCAGTGCTTATTCTGTGTTGGTCCCAGCTCGCCCCTCCCTTCCTTGTTCCAAGTAAGGTAAAATGGGTAGAACATATATGCATTTTAAAAATATTCAAAATAATGTTAAGTTAATTTGGTTTTGCACATTCTTTTTTTTTTTCCTTTTTGTCTTTTTTCGTGACCGGTAACGGGATCGCAACCTGCGGTGTCACGCCCGCACCGCGCTCAACCAGCGAGTGGACCAGTCTCTATATGGGATCCGAACCCTCGGTGGGAGCGCCGCCGCGCTCCCAAG
>NW_007735669.1:7908-8324 GCF_000696425.1 Galeopterus variegatus
CTCCCAAGAGCCGCACTCTACCTAGTGGGCCACCGGGCCGGCCCTGGTTTTGCACATTCTTTAACACCATTGAAATAATCTGAGACACACTGAGACTTTGCAAGAATTGGCATATCAATGCTTGGAAGCAAAGTTATTAGAAATTCCAACCTGATTGGCCACTGAGTTACTGTTAAGTTAGGATATGTCACTATGGTGAGTTGCCTTGTTAAAAGGGACTAGTGGGGACAGAATTACTTACTTATCCCCCCAGGGTCAAACATCAGAGCTCCGCACTCCACACTGGCCAGGAGCTGCTCACAGAACTGTTCAGGACATTAGTGGAATTCTAAAGAGCAAGGGCTTTGGTGCATCTCATTCCTGTGCATTGCAGACCCAGGACACAGCCTGAAAACAGCCAGCTGAGGCTGGTGTGG
>NW_007735669.1:8356-12705 GCF_000696425.1 Galeopterus variegatus
GGACATTAGTGGAATTCTAAAGAGCAAGGGCTTTGGTGCATCTCATTCCTGTGCATTGCAGATCCAGGACGCAGCCTGAAAACAGCCAGCTGAGGCTGGTGTGGTGTGGTGAAGCGTGAATGCACTTGGGTTCTAATCTTAGCTCTGTCACCAAAGTGCTGTGGGACCTTGGGGGAAGTTACTTATTCCTCTTGTGTCAGTGTCCTCGTTTGTTAAATGAGGGTCCCTTGCAGCTCTTACCTGGGGGTGGGTTTTTAAACCTTAAGTGGTCACATCTGATGCCTGGGCATGCATGTCACTGCCATTCAGCTGTCACTCCCTTGGTTGTCATTTCAGGGTACATGGAAGGGGCTGCCTTTGACTAGGACCCTTCTGGGGTGCTGGAGTCTTGCCCCGCGTTTTGCATAGTGTCTAACAGCTTTTCTGGGAGGCACAAGAAATGACCGCAGATCCCTATACAGATGTTCTCCCCAGCCCAGTGCATCCTGCCCCTCACTGTCTGGGTGATGGCTTCCCACTAGGAAGTGAGGCCTCAGATCCCAGGGAGATATGAGTACAGGAGCTTGGCTTAGGACCCAGCTTGCAGAACTCACCACTTGTTTTCTGTAGCCGTCTGGCCTGTGGTGGAGGGGGGCATGGCTGAGAGGCCATGGGCTGGCCTCCACTTGTTAGATTTAGATGTAAGTTCTGCAGTGGGCTTTTATCTTCAACACTTCTGTATCTGTTACATGGTAAGGTAGATAATGCTGTAGGTAATTGGAGGGCTGGGTTCAGGCTGGAAAGGAATTGAAAGGTGGTCTGCTGTTGCTAACTACCTTCAACCAATAAGCCAATAAGATTAACTGAATGGAGAATATTTGACTGTTACCATGAGTAGAGTGGAATTGTCCAGAACACTGTGCCTGAGGTCACATCTCCCCTTTTTGGGAGGAGTAGGAGTTTTCTCAGATTGCTAGGGAAGTTGCTGTCTTTGAGACTCCTTGAAGCCTCGGAGAGCATGAATCGCATTCTGATGGGTGTGGATTTGATTTACTCTTTTCCTTTTGCTCTGCTCCAGAATTGAGCTCCGGGCCCTGGGCAAGATCTCAGAAGGTGAGGAGCTGACCGTGTCCTATATCGACTTCCTCAACGTCAGTGAGGACCGCAAGAAGCAGCTGAAGAAACAGTACTACTTTGACTGCACGTGCGAGCACTGCCAAAAAGGGCTGAAGGATGACCTCTTCCTCGGGGTGAAAGACGACCCCAAGGTACACAGAGCCCTGCTGTGGGGTGTTCGTGGCCATCAAGGAGCCAGTCAAGAGGGGATTCCACAGCTAATCAATATGCTTCTGCCCAATGCCTTCCCAGAGGACCAGCCTCTAACCATTGGGGAGGTGGCATGGTGTGGTGGCTAGTGCAGTACTAGTGTCCTGGCACCACCACTTGCCGGGTGCTTGCATTTGGGGAAGCCATTGAGTTTTCTCTTCGGTAAAATAGGAATAATGGTCCCAGTACAAGGGGTTGTTACAAGGACTAAACAAGATGATGTATGTAAAGGGACCAGCATATAGAGTAGACGCTCGGCAAATTTTGGTTCCTCCTCCTGCCCCTTTACAGGTTAAGGAATGCTGAGAATTTCAGATATCGCGATGAGACTGGCAAAGGAGTTTGCTGTCTGGTCATTATAAAGATACTCCTATGGAGACTGGGCAATGTTTAGCTTGGTTGATGTCCTTTACTCCCTAGCAGCTGTTGCTGCTGAGTCCTCTGAGCAGCAGAGCACCAGAGGAAGGCTTGCTGAGGGGACGTAGGAGCTCAGCTGAGCTGGGAGGGAAGCTGAGCTGCCAGGTGTCAGAGTAGCTGATGAAAGCAGCAAGCTGAAAAGGAGAGTGGAGTCTGTAATCACTTACTACAATAGTGTAAGCAAGAAGCTAAAACCGGAGAAAGTGTCGCCTCCCCTGGTCCATTTCCTCCCATGGAGCAGTGCACCAGCGAGGGTCAGGTGGATCAGCACAGGTATGGGGGCATCTCACTGTTGAGGGAGCCCCAACAAAGCCTCCAGCAGCTTTACAGACCTAGGGTTGGAGGGAAGTAGAGGGTGAAGTGCTAGGGATGGAAAAGTACTGGGTACCAAGTCAGAGTGGGGAAAAGTGTCTTCAAGGCTTCGCCCTCTTCCTTCCATAAGGAGGCCTCAGCAGAGGTGCTGAGGAGGACCTTAGCCCAAGGTGTCAGATAAAGAGACCCAAGAATGAAGGTGCCCAGGCCAGGAATGCAACTATGTGAAGAGCATGACCACACAGGGAAGCCTAATTTCTTGACTGCATCGTGCACTGTCTCCCTCCCCGCCACCCTCCCAGACAGCCATGCACTGGCTGTGCACCAGGTCTGGTGGACGAGGGCAGCTTTCTGCTGAGGCCTGCCAGGTAAAGCCTTTGTCATTGCCTGTGGCAGGGCCTGAGAAATCACACATAGGTTTTTAATCAGGAGCCAGACTTTCAGGGGAGGTTAACTGAGCATTTCTATAAAACTGACAGTCTACTAGTGTATTTAATATACAAATACTTAAATGTACTTCTAAACTAACTTCCACATCCTATATGAGAGCAGAAATTTGCCTCTGATTAGAGCAAAGGCTACAAGCAAAACTGACTCCTCGGTACGGATGGTGTGGCCCCCTCAGGGACTTTCATTACTCAAAGGTGTTAGTGCTAATAATGTTCAGATAATACTGTCCCCCCATCCCTAACTCATCTCTCCCTTTCACCCCCTGGCTATTCTAGACATTTTTTTTTTTTTTGCCACCAACTTATTTAAATTCTCAATACATAATATTTTTTACCTGCTGACCAAGTTCTTCTAAGAATTTACCCTGCAGACATACTGGCACACGTGCACAAAGATATACAAGGAACTTCAAAAATTTCATGGAAAGACTTCTCTTATCTTTCAATCCTATTTTTCTATGAATTTATTGAGGTAACCTTGTATGTAAAGACAGACATTGCAGCATTATTGTGAACAACAAAATATTGAATAAAATCGAAACAACCACAGTAGAGAAATATTTAAATGAAGGAAATACCCTGCAATTATTAAAATGAAGGAGGTAAATCTTTACGTACAGACTTGGAATGAGCTCTATTTCTCAAGGGAAAAGAATTAAGGGGCTAAACAATGCCATGGGTATTAGTTTGCTTGGGCTGCTATAACAATGTACCATAAACTGGGTGGCCTGAACAACAGAAATTTGTCTCATAGTCCTGGAAGCTGGAAGTCCACAATCAAGGTGTGAGCAGGGTCAGTCCTTCTGAGGGCTGTGAAGGAAGGATCTGTTCTGATCTCTCTCCTGGGCTTGTGGTTGGTGTCTTCTGCCTGTGTCTCTTCAAGATGTCTTCCCTCTGGGCTTGTCTTTTTCTCTCTGCATGGCATTCTTTTTTAAAGGACCCCAGTCATATCGGATTAGGGGCCCACCCTACTTCAATATGATCTCATTTTAACTACTTACATCTGCAATGATCCTATTTCTAAATAAGGTCACATTCTGAGGTTCTGTGGGGGATAGGAGTTCAACATGTGAATTTTGGGGGGATACAATTCAACCCATAACACTGTGTGCACTACCATTTATGAAAATTAAAAGGGATATACACACTCACACAAACACAGACCCATGCTCACACAGGCATGGGCAAGCATAGTCCGTCTCCATACAGACAGAAGTAGGAGAGGAGGCTGTGACCAACAGGTCGACAATGCCTAAGGTAGAGAAATTGGCAGACAGCCCTCCCAGGACAGGAGACAAAGCAGTTGGGACCCAAGGATTAACATGTTCTTTATAGGAACAACATCCTTTTCATAGAATCAAAGTTCCTGTATTCCAGACAGTCTATACTAGCATGTATGCATGAGGCAGGAGTGCAGTGTCATAGGTGCTACAGAGAAAAGTCATCACTGTGTCCCCCCACCCCGGACCTTCAGAACCTGTGGGATAACATGTCTTCTTTGCGAGCCAGCAGCCTTCCCTCCTGGAGCCTGGCCCTGAGTGTTTGTTTCATAACTTGCTCCCAACACCAATTAATTATTTTGTTAATAGCCCAGACACTCTTTTCTCCCTTCTAAAGTTAAACCATCATGTAGTAATTTTTCTAAATCTTTTGATGTTTACCTGGCAGTTTCCAATACTTCCATAGGTAATATGTGGTCTTCAGTTCCTAGGTCTTCTCAATATGCTCCTGTCTTCCAGCCTAAATTGCAGAGTTGGCATCTCTCTTGATATAAAAGATCTATGGTTTGTGCTTGAACCTACCCGGTTTCAAAGCAAAAGCTTCCTATTGGTTTTTAAATCAAATTGGTTTTCTCTAAACCAATTT
>NW_007735669.1:13179-19952 GCF_000696425.1 Galeopterus variegatus
GTTTCAAAGCAAAAGCTTCCTATTGGTTTTTAAATCAAATTGGTTTTCTCTAAACCAATTTATAAATAGTTATTTATAAATAAATAACTCAAAATAAAAACAACTCATCCTAAAAAATTGTGGAGAAAAAGATTGAGTATATCTTTTTAAAAGCAAGTGCATCCTAAGGCATAAAAAAGCCACTATAACGTAGGAGAAAGAATACTGGGAAAAGAAGTCGGAGGCTTGTGTTCTAGTTCTGTCTTTGGGCCTCCATGTCTGAGCTTGGGCAAATGTTTTCCTTTTGGGCCTGTTTCCTCATCTGTAAAATGGGAAATTAGACTAACTTATCAATGGTTCCTTCAAGCGGGACTATCCACAATGTCATCACAGTTGTTTTTCTTTTTTTTCCGCATAATGTTCTATCCCAACCTGATACGTCTCTCCTCAGTACACCAGCCTCAAACCTTCCATTGGCATCAATATCTTTCCTAGCTCCTTAACTTAGGTATATATGAATCTAGATGGAAATAAAAACCAAATGTTTTTAAAAGTGAGAAAGTAACATCAACATTTATAACATTTCCCTCAGTCATACTTCTGGACTGTCTTTGTTTAGACTGCTTAGGTTTTCTTTTTCTATCTTTAGCCTCCACCCATGGTTTTCACACAGAATGTGCCAATTTTTCAAGTGTGGGGAACCAATACTCCTCTTACTCCCTCCCCTCCTCCTTTGGATCCTCCCTTCCTGTTCCTCCTTGTTTTCTATTTATTCTGATGCTCCCAGAGAGGTTAGGCTTTCACTGCTGAGGTTCCCTAAATCCTGTCTGCGAGTCAGATGGTTCCTGGCTTTAATGTGGAAAGCAGAGCCTGCTTGTTTCTTTCTCAGAATAGATTGATCACACGTTGCATTTACTAATTAACAACCTTCCTGCAAGGTTGTTTGGGGAGTCTTGGAAGTTGCCTTCTTTAGAAAAATTTGTTCACTTCCAGAGCTTAAAGTGACGCTCTTAATTCATATCACCAAATTGAGCAAGACTTTTATTAACATGTAACCACTTGGTATTCCCCAAATCTACCCTACAAGCTGACTATTGACTACTCCAGAAGAGTCACTAAGAATTTTGAGTTTTAAAGATCATGGAACTTACAGTAGATAAGAGACTAGTGGTCATAAACTGGACGTTGATTTTATGAGTTGCTACTTGGGCAACAAGCTATAGATGAAACTAAAAACGTAAGTTTGACAGGTTGGTGGTTCACCTCTGGGCCACCAGTCACAGAACTCTGTACAACCAGGCAAGACATGGACCCCCTCTTGTTAATGTACTTGATTAAGGTGGGCTTAGCAAAGCAGACACATACTGAAATGACTTGTCTGGAACAGTCAGGATTTGAGTTCACAGAAGGCTAAAGAATGCTCTGAGGCTAGGTAGCGGGCAGGAAGGCAGCCAGAAGCCAGAAATCTCAGCTAAATCAAAGGTCAAGGCAAAGGTTAAGCAAGGAGGTAGATCTGCATGCAGAAGTCAGAGCATCGATGAGTGCATCACCTGTGTGGGTCAGGCCATGGGACAAGTACAGATAGACACACGGAATTCCAGGGAGGCCCAGATACAGAAGAATAAGGAAACGAAGGGAGCCAAAAGTGTAGGTACAGTCAAGAACTCTGTAGAAGCCAAAGCAGGTGAGGTGGGTAGAAGAACAAATGCCCCTTTCCTTAGAAGATCCCAATCCTGGGCAAACGGTCCCAGCCAAGGCCTCTCATATGAAAGATGGATGGACATCCACTGCAGAAGTGGCCCAGGACAGCTGGGAGACTGAGGGAAGATGATCTTCATCCACAGAGGGGGGTATATTGGCACTGGGACAAAGTCTATCCTCTTGTTACTTTTTGGTAGTTTACTGAGGGAACCTCACAAAGCAATGTGTCTGAAGGGAGCTGTAAAGCCCAATTCTTTACAGTAAAAAAATTGGGCAAGCAGAGAAATGGAAAATAAATTATTCTAGCTTCATATAGTGGAAAACTCTATATTTATTAAAAATGATGACATAGATATTTTCTATTGATATGGAAGAATGTCTATAATAAAATGAGGAAAAAACATGCTATGGACAGAAATATGGTATCATTCCAATTAGAAAAAAAAATTGATCCTATTGTCATGTACATACACATGCATGTGTACACACACATAGGACTGAGATTCAGCTGCTACTCACATGGTAAGGCCGTCATAGACATACTTGTTGTTGATTGTCAATGTCTGTGTTCTGATTAGTTAGTGCCTTTCCTATACAAGTTGTTAAATATTTTAAATGTTATTCTTGTATGTATATGTTGTGGATCGAATTATGTCCCCCCAAAACTCATTGAAGCTTGAATTGTGTCCCCCCAGTTTTATGTATTAGAAACTTAGCTCCCACTGTGACTGTTAAGAGAGTGGGAAATCCTATTATGGTAATTGAAAGGTGGAGCCTTGAAGAGGTGATTGGATTGTAGGATGATGGAGTAGTGAACAGATTAAAAATGGTGGTCAGGGGTGTGGTTCTGAGGGCTTTAAAAGAAAAAGAGAGTCTGTCTCTCTCTCTCTCTGCTTCCACCATTTTGCAGCGTGAGACCCCTGGGTCACTGTCACCACCACCAGATGGGCTTTGGGCTTCCCAACTTCAGAAACTTAAGCAATAAATTTTGTTTTCTTTATAAATCACCCAGTTTCAGATATTTTGTTATAAATACCAAAAACAGATTAATACAGTATACATAGGAAAATATTCCCCCAGTTGCTAACTCTGACCATCTTTGGGTGGGTCTTGGGAATTTTTACTTTCTTCTCCATACTTTTTCATATTGTTTTAATTTTTCACAGCTTGCATATGTCAATTTTACAGTCAGAATAGATAATAAATTTATTTTCATTTTGGAAAAAAGTTATATAAGATTTGCTTAAGCAAAAAGAAAAAAAATAATAAAGTCTCAGAAGAGAGCCTCTGATATGAATAAGCATATCAAGTAAACTTTTCCTTTGGACATTGAGAAATTTGGCACTTTTTCTTCAAAATTATGGTGTTCTCATGGGAACTGGCTTGTTATGGTATTTCTTTGCCTCAAGTGTCAAAACCTCATTTTTGGGGGCACAAGGGCACTAGACTGCTTAGGCAAATGCAGTAAGCCTAATGAGTCTAGATTTCACAGAGACAGATCACAAATGTTCTCATGATGTGCTTTTGGTCAAGATAAGGAAACATGGACTGGATGCTAAGACACTTGGTAGGGTTTGAAGAACTACATTGTGTCAAGGGCCCTAATGAAATGCAGTGGCAAACTGGAGTATGATTTTTGGGTCAAATCCTTGGGCTCTATCTTCAGCCCTGTGCTGGTTAGTATTTAAGTCATTGACTTGAATGAAGACAAAGATGCCAGGGCAGACCTGTGGGATGTGTGGTTGACTTGAAGCAAAGAAGAAGAGTGGCAAATATTTCAGATGATAGAATCAGTATCCAAAATGACAGAGAAGACACAAGAGGGATCAATGTCAGGTTCTGCTCTGGAATCCAAAGGCCCAGGAATGAGCAGACAGGGGTCGATTGGCTGCCAGAAAGTCTCTGGGAGCTGGTGAACAGAAAACACAATATGTGTCAGAAGCGTAATGAGGGAACCGAAAAGCTATAAGGATCGTAAACAGCGTTGCAGAAATGAGTCATGCAGAACGAGGAACCATCAATCTTGTACCACATTGAATGTCAAAGATGACAGCTCTTTAGAGACAGAATGGGTTGCCTTGTGAAGGGGTCTCCAGCTCAGTCTCTCTTCCTTTCCCAGCCCTCCAAGGAAGTGGTGAAGGAGATGATACAATTCTCCAAGGATACACTGGAAAAAATAGACAAGGCTCGCTCTGAGGGTCTGTATCATGAGGTAAGAACTCACTTTTATAGGGGATGGGGGTGAGGAGAAGGGTGGAAAGGCTGTCCAGTAAGGGAGGGAAGTGGGGTGAGGATGGGGAGGCACCAAGCAGGTTGTTTTTCTGGAAGATGTCCCTTGGTTGAAGCCATTACTCTTCTTGACCTTAAACCTTGAGCACCTCTGAGGAATGTGTTCTCAGCGACTGTTTAACCCACTGAAACTGGGTCTGAGGAGAGCAAACGCAGCCTGAAAATGGCCCTGGGGCACCTATGAAATCTAAGGCTGGCACCAGAGATGGAGGAATGGAGATGGCGGTGGGACATGCTGGGAGTGGGTTGTTTGCTTTCTCCTAACTGACTCATGTGCTGCTGTGGTTTCCAGTCTCTACCAATGGAGCATTCAACCTTGGCTGTCAAAGCACCAGAGATTCTCATCTGCCTGTACACTAGCATCACCTTNGTCACATTCTGAGGTTCTGTGGGGGATAGGAGTTCAACATGTGAATTTTGGGGGGATACAATTCAACCCATAACACTGTGTGCACTACCATTTATGAAAATTAAAAGGGATATACACACTCACACAAACACAGACCCATGCTCACACAGGCATGGGCAAGCATAGTCCGTCTCCATACAGACAGAAGTAGGAGAGGAGGCTGTGACCAACAGGTCGAAAATGCCTAAGGTAGTGAAATTGGCAGACAGCCCTCCCAGGACAGGAGACAAAGCAGTTGGGACCCAAGGATTAACATGTTCTTTATAGGAACAACATCCTTTTCATAGAATCAAAGTTCCTGTATTCCAGACAGTCTATACTAGCATGTATGCATGAGGCAGGAGTGCAGTGTCATAGGTGCTACAGAGAAAAGTCATCACTGTGTCCCCCCACCCCGGACCTTCAGAACCTGTGGGATAACATGTCTTCTTTGCGAGCCAGCAGCCTTCCCTCCTGGAGCCTGGCCCTGAGTGTTTGTTTCATAACTTGCTCCCAACACCAATTAATTATTTTGTTAATAGCCCAGACACTCTTTTCTCCCTTCTAAAGTTAAACCATCATGTAGTAATTTTTCTAAATCTTTTGATGTTTACCTGGCAGTTTCCAATACTTCCATAGGTAATATGTGGTCTTCAGTTCCTAGGTCTTCTCAATATGCTCCTGTCTTCCAGCCTAAATTGCAGAGTTGGCATCTCTCTTGATATAAAAGATCTATGGTTTGTGCTTGAACCTACCCGGTTTCAAAGCAAAAGCTTCCTATTGGTTTTTAAATCAAATTGGTTTTCTCTAAACCAATTTATAAATAGTTATTTATAAATAAATAACTCAAAATAAAAACAACTCATCCTAAAAAATTGTGGAGAAAAAGATTGAGTATATCTTTTTAAAAGCAAGTGCATCCTAAGGCATAAAAAAGCCACTATAACGTAGGAGAAAGAATACTGGGAAAAGAAGTCGGAGGCTTGTGTTCTAGTTCTGTCTTTGGGCCTCCATGTCTGAGCTTGGGCAAATGTTTTCCTTTTGGGCCTGTTTCCTCATATAGGATGTGGAAGTTAGTTTAGAAGTACATTTAAGTATTTGTATATTAAATACACTAGTAGACTGTCAGTTTTATAGAAATGCTCAGTTAACCTCCCCTGAAAGTCTGGCTCCTGATTAAAAACCTATGTGTGATTTCTCAGGCCCTGCCACAGGCAATGACAAAGGCTTTACCTGGCAGGCCTCAGCAGAAAGCTGCCCTCGTCCACCAGACCTGGTGCACAGCCAGTGCATGGCTGTCTGGGAGGGTGGCGGGGAGGGAGACAGTGCACGATGCAGTCAAGAAATTAGGCTTCCCTGTGTGGTCATGCTCTTCACATAGTTGCATTCCTGGCCTGGGCACCTTCA
Source organism: Galeopterus variegatus (assembly GCF_000696425.1). Taxonomy (NCBI): domain Eukaryota; kingdom Metazoa; phylum Chordata; class Mammalia; order Dermoptera; family Cynocephalidae; genus Galeopterus; species Galeopterus variegatus. The sequence continues at coordinate 18,944 of NW_007735669.1, forward strand.
TTCTTGGGTCTCTTTATCTGACACCTTGGGCTAAGGTCCTCCTCAGCACCTCTGCTGAGGCCTCCTTATGGAAGGAAGAGGGCGAAGCCTTGAAGACACTTTTCCCCACTCTGACTTGGTACCCAGTACTTTTCCATCCCTAGCACTTCACCCTCTACTTCCCTCCAACCCTAGGTCTGTAAAGCTGCTGGAGGCTTTGTTGGGGCTCCCTCAACAGTGAGATGCCCCCATACCTGTGCTGATCCACCTGACCCTCGCTGGTGCACTGCTCCATGGGAGGAAATGGACCAGGGGAGGCGACACTTTCTCCGGTTTTAGCTTCTTGCTTACACTATTGTAGTAAGTGATTACAGACTCCACTCTCCTTTTCAGCTTGCTGCTTTCATCAGCTACTCTGACACCTGGCAGCTCAGCTTCCCTCCCAGCTCAGCTGAGCTCCTACGTCCCCTCAGCAAGCCTTCCTCTGGTGCTCTGCTGCTCAGAGGACTCAGCAGCAACAGCTGCTAGGGAGTAAAGGACATCAACCAAGCTAAACATTGCCCAGTCTCCATAGGAGTATCTTTATAATGACCAGACAGCAAACTCCTTTGCCAGTCTCATCGCGATATCTGAAATTCTCAGCATTCCTTAACCTGTAAAGGGGCAGGAGGAGGAACCAAAATTTGCCGAGCGTCTACTCTATATGCTGGTCCCTTTACATACATCATCTTGTTTAGTCCTTGTAACAACCCCTTGTACTGGGACCATTATTCCTATTTTACCGAAGAGAAAACTCAATGGCTTCCCCAAATGCAAGCACCCGGCAAGTGGTGGTGCCAGGACACTAGTACTGCACTAGCCACCACACCATGCCACCTCCCCAATGGTTAGAGGCTGGTCCTCTGGGAAGGCATTGGGCAGAAGCATATTGATTAGCTGTGGAATCCCCTCTTGACTGGCTCCTTGATGGCCACGAACACCCCACAGCAGGGCTCTGTGTACCTTGGGGTCGTCTTTCACCCCGAGGAAG
>NW_007735669.1:20434-25358 GCF_000696425.1 Galeopterus variegatus
CCGTTGCCGGTCCTGGTCCGGTATGGGCGTGACACTGAGGGTTGTGATCCGTTGCCGGACATGAAAAAAGACAAAAAAAATAAAAAAAAGAAAAGAAAAATCCTGATGCCCAGACTCCCACCCAGGACAATTTCACTAGAATCTCTGGGGGATGGGACACAAGGTTTTTAAAGCTCTCAAGTGATTTCAACGTGAAGCCAAAGTTGAGACCCACTGCCAAATACTGGCCTGCAGAGTGGTTGCATTGAACTAAGCTGGGAAGCTTGTTGGAAATACTGATTCCTGTGTCTTAACCCCTAAAATACAATTCATTCCGTTTGCAACAGAACACAGGGACCATGAATCAGTATTTTTTTCCCCAAGCTTGTTAAGCATCTCATGTGTGCAGCCAGGTTTGAGTGTCACTAGGACATGGCAACGTGGAAGATTCATTTCTGTTCATTTCTATGTGCTTTTCTCTCTCTTCTTCCTCCTCCTTCACTCAGTCATTCATTGCACAGGTGTGCAGCCAGGTTTGAGTGTCACTAGGACATGGCAACGTGGAAGATTCATTTCTATGTGCTTTTCTCTCTCTTCTTCCTCCTCCTTCACTCAGTCATTCATTGCACATTTCTCAGCCCTTTCTAGGTTGAGCAACTTAAGCCATGCTGCTGTCAGGTGGAGAGACTGTCACGTGAACAAAACGTTATTGTACAATATGGAAAATCTATGTCAGAGGCACGAATTAGGAGCTGAAGCAAGCAGAAGCTCCACTGGCTTCATTCCCTGGCTTCTCTCCTCCTCTTTTCCCTTCAAACATGGCAGGGTGTTGGGCTGGACACTAGCCAATGGACTCGAGGTGAATTGATTGCCAGCCCTCGTTTTGCTGCACCCTTGCCCAGTTGCCTCATGGGCTCTGGGGAAGTCTCAGAGCAAAGTTAGTTTTCACTTAGTTTAAATAGAAAGAATTATATGGCATTTCTCCCATGACAGCAGCAAGGGAAGAAAACAATGAACAACTAAAATCTAGAGACCACTTGACTTTGTAGGGTGCAGCCTAAGCCTATGTCTGCACGTGAATCAGTCAGAAAAGATGACAGACCGATCTTATTTCTCACCAGGGGCAAGGCAGTGTCCTCCTGGTGGGTATCCCAGCTTCCTGGGAGCCTCCTTCTCCATAAATCCATCTTGTACACTTCGAGGAGGGCATGATTATCCAACCTCTCTGTGAATAATTCAAACCACACATGTAGCATCTCTTTTCCAGATATTCGGTTTCAACAGGTCTGGAGTAGGGCTCGGATATCAGTGTTTTTAAAAAGTTTTCCAGCTGATTCTAAAGCACAGCCAGGATGGAGAATCATGGGGATGGTAGTCAAGATGGAGAATGACTGATTGGTTTGAATCCTTGATCTGCTGCTGTTCACTACCTCTGTGACTTTGGCAAAGTACTTATTCTCTCTGTGCTTCAGTTTCCTCATCTGGTAAAATGGGAATATTAATAGCACCTACCTCATTGCATTGTTGTGAAATAAATAAATAATGCATGTATGTATGTATATATAACTATGCATCTGTATATATGTATGCACATGTATGTATGCATGTGTAATATATACATAGCTTGCATAGCTCCCTGTCACCTACTGGCTTTGAAAACTCACTCTGCGGTGTCAGCCATTATCTCCAACCATTACCCTTCCCATCCCTATGCCTTAGCCAAATGGGACCATCTTGCTAATCAAATCACAAACCTGTGCTTTCCCTCCTCTGTCAGAAATCTTCCCATCCTTAAAAGAATGAGTGTCCAATGTCATTATGGTGCTCCTCTATGTGAATTACACATGTGTTCTGGTATAATGGTAATGGACGGGCCTGTGTCTCACTCTAGGTTGTGAAATTATGCCGGGAGTGCCTGCAGAAGCAGGAGCCAGTGTTTGCCGACACCAACCTCTACATGCTGCGGATGCTGAGCATTGTTTCAGAGGTCCTCTCCTACCTTCAGGCCTTTGAGGAGGCCTCGTACTATGCCAGGAGGATGGTGGATGGCTATATGTAGGTGACAATCCCGGGGCTTAGAGAGTCTCCTGGAAGTGTGTCTATTCCAGGGGATGGCAAATAGATAGCACAGGTGTTGCTACCGCTCACTCCTGCACCCACAGCAGGCATCAGTAATTGATCATGGTTCTCTTCATGACTGAGCCTTTTTCTCATGGTGCTGTGGGCAGTAATGACCAAACAATCAGAGTTAGTATTTGAGATGAAACCTATTTGTCATCCCTAGCCTTTCCCAAATCCTCCAGCTCATCTATTACTTGGGTGGCATCTTCTGCTTTTGATTTTGTTAAGGCTAAGTCCAGCTTGATTTTAAACACTTGGAAAGGTTTTTCCCTTAACAATCAACACAGGCAATCCGTGAGCTTTGTTTCATTTAAAAAAAAAAAAAAAGGCATCAGTCATGTTTGCTTATAAATTGTAAAATGCAGCTCCCTTGCCTGCCCTCTGCCAATATCCTCCCTGGCCTTCTGTGTGCACATTGTCGTGTGAATTTGTATTTCTGGCCAAATGAGTAAGTTGGCATAAGAAGGCTCGTTTCTTTGAGAGAATGTTACTTATAAGAAAAATGCAGGTAAATTGCATAATATGCTAAAAGAAAGCCTTACCAAGAGGGTGCCAAGAAGGTGAAAATATAATACTGTCCTGAGAAGGATATTTATTTTTTTCCCTTGCCCTTACCATTACTTCCCAGGAAGAGGGCTGAGGTGCTTCTGAGAACTCCCAGCTTCCTGTGCTCAAGTTCTGAGTTCAATCCTGGCTTCTCTTCCCCATGAGGCCTTGGCCAGATGGCCCAGGTCAGAGTCACAGCTCTCATAGCCTCACTGTGTAGGATGTTTGGCAACTCACCCCATGTCTCTGTGCCTCGGCCCCCCTGTTGGCAAACCACAAAAACCTCACAGTGCTGGTGGGAGGAGCAGATGAACTTAATCAATGAGAGTACTTTATAAGCTGTCAAATGATGTGCAATATAGGGATGGTTGGGATGATGTGTTATGATTATCTGCTATGTCCCCATAGGAAGCTCTACCACCCCAACAATGCCCAACTGGGCATGGCTGTGATGCGGGCAGGACTGACCAACTGGCACGCGGGTAACATTGAGGTGGGGCATGGGATGATCTGCAAAGCCTACGCCATACTCCTGGTGACACATGGGGCCTCCCACCCCATCACCAAGGACTTAGAGGCAAGTAGCATCTTGGAGTTGGGTGGTCATGCCTGTCTGAGCATGAGAGTCAGACTTCAGGTGGACTCTGCTTTAGAAAAGTCAGGTCCCTGCTTGACTGTTCCTGAGAACAATCACTCTCTGCTGAGCACTGTCCCTCCAGTTATTCTCTCAACGGTCTGACTCCTTCTCTCTAAAAATCTGGGCCCACTGTCAGGACGTTAGGCGCCCAATGGATAAGTGTGTGTGTGTCTTCTGAGGGGTGGAGTTGAATGTTGGTGACTGGGAGCTGTTTACCCCAAGGAGGTCAGAGACCAGCCTCACCTGGGGGCTTGTCATGTCTGCTTATGGTGCACTTGCGTCCCACAGGCCATGCGGGTGCAGACAGAGATGGAGCTGCGCATGTTCCGCCAGAACGAGTTCATGTACCACAAGATGCGTGAGGCGGCCCTGAACAACCAGCCCATGAAGGTCATGGCTGAGCCCAGCAGTGAGCCAGCCCCGGCTCTGTTCCATAAGAAGCAATGAGGACCTGCCTGGTGGGGTAGGGGCAGCGTGGCTGGGGAACTGGGGAGAGATTCCAGAGGCGGTGGGTCGTCCAATCATTCCTTGATGAGGAAGTCGGAGTAATGCTCAACCTTGTCGCTGTGGGAATGTACTGCCCTGTGTTCCCCAGTGTCATTTTGATTCAATTCAACTCATTTCAATTCAATTCAACTTTATCCCAGCCCAGCTCAACACATCCTACAAATACTTATTGGGTGCTAGACCCTAGGGATAAAGAAGCTCCAAATGTATTTGAGGAGGCAAAATGTAAATGAACAATTAAAGCACATTGTAATAATAAATGCAATGGTAAACTCTATGGAAGTGGGGGTGCAGAGGAGGGTTTGTGTATGCGTGTTTGTGTGTGCAGTGATGGTGTCGTGGACAGGATGACACCTGGGCTGAGGGTGGCAGGTGCCTGGAGTCACCCATCTGTGCAGGTGTCTCTGGGGCTGCTGATCTCACCTGTGGTATGGAATATTCAGAATTTGACTGACTAGGACAGGTGATGTCTAGTTTCCTCAGGTTAGTGTGGAGTTATGAAGAAGGGGCTGTGTTTGGACCATTTAGTTCTACTAAGAGAACTGAAACTTCTTCAGAATGGTGCCTATGCTCAAAGAAGTGAGGCCCAAATCACCTGAGGCCTCAATTTAAAATTTGGGTTCCAAGTGTAATTCTAGAAGTATTTCTAGAACACACAGAGAAGGAATGTCTCCCTTTTCCACCATCATTGCCAAGCCTTGTGGCTCCCTATGATGGGGGTGCTACTTGGACAATATCTGAGGTTTTTCTGGCCCTTGGCCTAGAAGGATTGAAGATGTTTTTTCAGTGAGAGAGAAATTTGGAAACACACACACCTGATGTCCAGCAGAATTGGCCTTTGGGGGTTTTACTTGGTCACGTGTGCCTGGGTGGTCTTTGCCAGCTTAGACTTCATTATTCATAATCAATGATGCTCCATTCTTAGTACTGAATAGTTATTACTTCCTTTGCTTAATTTCTCTTCTGTCCATGCCCTGGGGACTTCTGCTCTTCTCACTAGAAAGAACACTTTAATCTGGACTCTTGTATATATCTGGGTTAGGATCTCTTCAGAGATGTGACCAATTTATCCTCATCTCCTGGGAGGCTGCTGTGATTTTCATGTGACAAGTGAGGGTCTTGGGAATCAACCAA
>NW_007735669.1:25964-27826 GCF_000696425.1 Galeopterus variegatus
CATCTCCTGGGAGGCTGCTGTGATTTTCATGTGACAAGTGAGGGTCTTGGGAATCAACCAATCTCAAGATTGGCCTATTATCCTGTTATCTTCTGAGACCCAGATTTATTATCAATGTTTTGGGGGATTCTGGAACAAAGCCCTTCAGATGGTGGGGGGGTGTCATCTAAATTTCTACACAACCAGGGGCTATGGTTGACCCCAGAGCTCCACCTAAAATCTTGAAGTCAAGTGATCCTACCAGGCCCCATATTTGTTATCTCTGCCTAAAATGCTAGTTCCTGTATCCCCACCCTTTCATTCCCCAGAATGACCCAGTGCCTCCTCTGAACCCTGTCCAGGGGCTGAAAACTCTGCAAATGGACTACCTTTTTGCAGAGTACTTGTACCTGACATTTGGCTCTTCTTTGAGGACATTCTCTTCTCTAGAAGGTTTTACAGGAAGGCTGCATCTCGGTCTGTGTCTATGCCCCTCCTACCCTCCTTCCCTCCCAGCCCAGTGGAATGAGAGTCGACCCTTCCAAAGCTAAACTCTCCACCTGAGCTCTGGACCCTTTTCCCCTCCTACGTTCTCACGACCTTGCTCCGTCTATTATTCCTTCTTCATTCTGGATCCTAGACATTTCTCCACCCACTTGTCTTTAATGCAGTCAATAAACATGCTGAAGACTCTTGGATCATAATCTCCATAGATGAGTTTTTTTTTTTTTAGTTGGGTAGTGATTATCTGTCTTTCTTCACTTTCCATTTCTTCCTGAACCCACTGAAGACTGGCTTCCACTCTGTTCTGCCACTAAAATGGCTCTTACCAAGATCAACTGTAGTGGGTACTTGTAAGTCCTTACCTTATTTGGCCTCTCTGTACCCATTGACAATCCCAGCCCTGATTTCTGTGACCCCGCTTCCTTGTGATGATCCTCTTGGTTTCTCAGGCTCCTTCACTGGCCCTGTTTCTCTACCTGTACCTGATATGTTAGCATTTCCTGGAGTTGGTTTTGTCCTTAGTTCCTTCTCCTCTTTCTGCACACATTCCCTGTAGGAGGTTTGGAAGGCCCTTCGTTTAATGACCACCTGAGGCTGGCGATTCTCAAATCTCTATTCCCTGACTTTGCCCTTGAGCTCTAGCCCTGCACACTCGCTCGGATGCTGTGCAAGCACATCAAACTCAACATATCCAAAATGAAACTTTCTCTTTCCTTTCTCCCCTCCCCACACATCTGTTCCTTCTCAGAACACCACCCAAGATCATCACCTCCTCTATCAGATTGTGAGCTCCTGGAAGGCAGGGGCTGTGTCTCTTAATTCATCTTTCTATCCCAACAACCTAGCACAGGTCCTGGGACATGGTAGGTGCACAGTAAATGTGTGTTGAATGAATGAATAAACAAATGAACAAATAAACAAATGAATAAACAAATGAACTTGCTTATTTCAGAGCAAAAGAGACATGAAACTGTATATTCTGAGTTTTTATGTTGCAGTGGTTAACAAAGCCCATTAAATCTTCTGTGTTTCCAAGAAAATAGGTGTGGCTTCCTTCTTTCTGACAAACTTTTTAGAGCAGCACTTTCTAATAGAACTTTCTGGAATAATGGAGATGTACTGTATCTGTGTTGTCCAATACAGTAGCCACTATCAACACATAAATGTGCACTTGAGTATAACTGAAAAACTGAATTTTTATTTTTATTTAATCTCAATTAACTGTATAACTGAAAAACAGAATTTTTATTTTTATTTAATCTCAATTAACTTTTATTTATTTATTTATTTATTGTTTTTGTCTCTTTGGTGACTGGCCGCACTGCGCTCAACCAGTGAGCTCACCGGCCATCACTATATAGGATCCAAACCCGTGGCGG
>NW_007735669.1:28994-29956 GCF_000696425.1 Galeopterus variegatus
TCAACCAGTGAGCGGACCGGTCTCTATATGGGATCTGAACCCTCAACGGGAGTGCCGCACTCTACCGAGTGCACCACCGGGCTGGCCCCCTAACTTTTATTTAAATAGCCAATGTGGCTCGTGGCTGCTATATTAGATTGTGCAGGTTTACACTATACCTTGTTATAAAGAGCATGGACACTGAAAAAACCATGTAAGATTGGTTTTATCCCAGTTCTCCTAACACTCGTTGTGTGACCTTGGACTTGTTATTTCACCTGTGCCTCAATTTACTCATTCCTACCTACCTCATATGGTTGTTGTGAGGACTAAATTTCTTAAAACTTTTAAATTTTTTAAACTAAATTTCTTAAATTTCCTTTAGAACAGTGCCTGACCCATCATAAGTGCTCAATGAATGTTAGCTATTATTACACTTTGAGCCTTCCAACCATGCGATGCTGGGGTGTCCCTTCTCCGAATCAGAAAGTGAAGGTGAAGGGTACAGGGAAGCAGTGGTGTGCAGGAACCAGCTCATACCAGCTCACGAGAGCACACTGTGCACATCTCTTCCCAACTCTGTGCTCATCATCACATTTGATAACTTGAAATTGGCCATGGTGGGAATATTTATATTATGGTAATTGACTTAACTTTAGAGCACATTAATTTGTAGTGTTATTAATCTATGAAAGGGTTTGCTACATAGGATTAACAGAATGGATAGTCAGAAAGAACGTTAAGGAACTTGTTTACTTAAACTAATGAAATCTGCATTCTGAAACCTCTACCCCTCAGAGCCATACCAAGCAAGTCTAAGTCCTCTGATCACCACCCTTCAGACTAAGCCACCTGTCCACTGCACCACCAATGTATTGACAAACATGTGTACGAAAGGCCAGACATAGCCATTGCTTGGGCGAGTCATTCAGGATTTACTTCACTAAAGAGCACAGAAGACGAGAAATACAGTTGAGGCACAC
>NW_007735669.1:31018-32102 GCF_000696425.1 Galeopterus variegatus
GCTCCCAAGCGGTGCACTCTCCAGTGCGCCACTGGGCCGGCCCAGAATAGCAACACTTCTGAGAGCAGCTGGAGGTGCAAGCTTCTGAACCAAGGGTGCACAGTTGTGGATAGCATCTGGTGCAAGAAAGTAAGCAGTCCTTCTGGAAGCTTCCCTGCCCCTTCCCGGCCCCACATTATATACACATCACCCAGTCTCAGCTGGGCCAGGAGTACCTCATCCATCTCAGAGAAGAACAATATGCAGCCCAACCATAAGCCACTGTATGGTTCTGTGACCCAGCCCTCACATGTCAGCCCTGGCCTCCCCAGCTCACACGGCTTGGTCTGAGAACAATCTGGTCCAAGCACAGTGCTACAGTTTCCCAGATGTCTTTAGGAGTTGTCTTTGTTTTCTACTGCTGCTATAACAAATGGCCACAAATTCAGTGACCTAAAACAACACAGATTTACTGTCTTACAGTCCTAGAGGTGAGAGGTCCAAAGTAGGCATCCCAGGGCTAAACTCAAGGTTCTGCAGGGCTGGGCTCCTTCTGGAGGCTCTAGGAGAGAATCTGTCTTCTTGTAGAATGCCACATGCCCTGGTTTGTGGCCCTCAGCCAGTGATCACATCACTCTACCCTCTGCTTCTGTTGTCAAATTTCCTTCTCTGACCCTCCTGTCTCCTTCTTTCACTGAGGAGGACCCTTGTCATTACACTGGACCTACTGGGATAATCCAGAATAATCTCATTCAAGGTCCTTATCTTAATCACATCTACAAAATCCCTTTTGCCATGTAAGGTCTCACAGAAACAGGTCTGGGAGCTGGCACTTGGACATCTTTGGGGCCCTCACCCTGCCTACCACAGCATCTTGCTATCAAGCCCTTGACCAGTCAGGCATCCACAATTGCAAGCCTCTGAGCAGAAGACAGTGACTTGAATCCCACCGTCTAGGCTCCAGGAGTAAGAATCTTCATTCGCATTCATCTCATTGATGGCCAAGTCAAATTGCCTTCTTTCTCTTCCTTGTTCACAAGACAGTGTTTTTAAGTTCTCACTTTGTGGATCACAGCCCTTTCTCACAGCTTCCTGCTGCACACCT
>NW_007735669.1:32575-39468 GCF_000696425.1 Galeopterus variegatus
TTGCTATCAAGCCCTTGACCAGTCAGGCATCCACAATTGCAAGCCTCTGAGCAGAAGACAGGGACTTGAATCCCACCGTCTAGGCTCCAGGAGTAAGAATCTTCCTTCCCATTCATCTCATTGATGGCCAAGTCAAATTGCCTTCTTTCTCTTCCTTGTTCACAAGACAATGTTTTTAAGTTCTCACTTTGTGGATCACAGCCCTTTCTCACAGCTTCCTGCTGCACACCTGGGCAGGTGTGGTGTCTGCAGAACCCCTTTGCAAACCCTGCACCTTCCTGGGCATAGCCGAGAGCAGGGGCAGTGCAGGCAACTACAGTTTGAAGCAGCAGATAGAATTCCAGACATGTGGTTTGTGTCCTTTGGCGGAACTTACATTTGGCCTTGTAGGACACTTACGTGCACTTTATTTGTCACCTGACCCATGGGAGTACATGTTTCTTGAGAGAAAGAATTTGGCCTTATTCATGATGGGGAGTCCGGGCACACTCAACCTGTTTGTAAGTGACCTCACCATTTCCCTCCAGCTCTGTGCTTCCCACCCCATCCTAACCATCTACCCAATTGCCCAAGACCTGGGGCATTTTCCTCAGGAGTGTCCCTCTCCTTCACCTCCTGTCATGGGCTTCTGTGGCTTGTCTTTTCTGCCCAGCATCTCTTCTCTACTTCTGCTAACAGTTCAACCCCTTCCCTAAAGACACTGTTCTGCACCTTGAAGTTCTGAAGGGCTGCTCAGGACAGTCTGGGCAGAACACTTGATCCTCTCAGGGTCCAGCATTTCCTGACAACAGTGATGGCCCACGAGTCAGTGGTGTGCTGGTAAATGTTTAACAACTATGGTAACGAGAGCCCTGATTTGTAGCATTCGCTGATTTCCATGGTGTGAACACTACTACCACGGCCAATGTCAGGTACCAAGCTGCATGCCGAGTTGGGAGCTAGTTGTTAGGACTGGCTGGCTCCAGCACATACTGCATGTGACCCAAGCCAGGCAATCAGACACTTGTGGGAGACCCTTGCCATTCCGAATTGGAAAAGGAGTCCCTGCTCTTCTTTGGGAATGCAAACTCTTAGTTTGTGACCCCGGGGGTGTTGGCAGTCATACTCTCTGCCGTGATGGAGAGGCCTGGGAGAACATCGCTGGCACTGAGGGAGAAGAAAGGAATTGATAAGGGGAGAGAGATATTGATAGCATTGTTGTAAAGTTTTGTTCCACCTGCTCTTTCCAGTTATCTGAACCACATCCTCCCTACCCCGTTTGTATTTCTGGCCTAAGCCGTGTGGGTGGGTTTCTTTCGCTGGCAACTGAAGGAGTTCCCATTTGTGCCAGTTCTTTGCCATTGCTCCCACATCCCTTCTCCACTCTTCTCTGTGCCCAGAAAGGCTGACCTCTGCTTTCTGGTTCAGCCAATGAGAAGCAGGAGACTGGAACGCAGAGGAAGCCCCTCCCTGCCTGGCCAGGGCTCAGCTCTTGTTGGGTGGCCCTCCTACGGCTCTGCTCTTATGGGGCTCCTGTGACGCTGTCCCCCACATTGACCCTTAAGGTCTACGGGTGGTAGTGGCTTCCTGCGCTTGCTAGCAGGGTGCCTCACCTCCCTTATTGGCTGCCTTTACTCTGACCATCTTTCTAACTAGTCCTTTCATTAGGTTCTCATCAGAACCCTTTGGGGTGTGTTTTTCCTGCTGGTACATTCTGACTGATACCTCTTGTTAGTGTGCATCCCACATTGCCACTAGAGCCCACTGACCCTAATTCCTAAATGCTCTTCAACCTTTCTGCTATGTCTCCTCCTCACAGGCACTGCCTTGTTTCAGGCCCTCAACACGTCTTGCCTGGGCCATTGCCACAGCCTCTTCACTGTCCCTCTGTGTTCAGCTTTGGCCCTTCTCATTGGTTCTCGACACTATGGCCAGAATGATTTTTCCACAATGCATTTAGTATCGTGTTACTCTTAGAACCAAAAACCCCTCAATGATTCCCCACTGTCTTCAGGATCAAGTCCAAACTCCTTACTAGACTAAAAGGATATTCATGGTAGAGACTGTCCCTTCTCTGCCCCCCGTCTTGCCAAGCCCCATTTATACCACATCCCCCTGCCAAGAAATACACATAGATGCTTTCAGTCCTCATCTGAGATGTGCTCCTGAGCTTCACCCCAGCCCTTCTGCAGCAGGGTCTGGAGCATCATGGCACTAATAACCCTCTCATGGTTATGAATTAATTATGGGTTGACCTCCCCGCTCATAGCAAGTCTCCTTAGGACTTAACACTACTCAGTCCTACTTTGGCTAAATGAGTCTAGGCTATGTGGAGAAGATACATTTAATTCCAAGTCTTCATCGCTCATAGCAAGTCTCCTTAGGACTTAACACTACTCAGCCCTACTTTGGCTAAATGAGTCTAGGCTATGTGGAGAAGATACATTTAATTCCAAGTCTTCATGTTTTTCCTGTTAGAAATATGAAGAAAGTACTAGAAAATCATGGGATGGTCAACATGCCTCTAGCAGGTACAGAAAAAGCGCCCTGAAGATTGAGTAGACCAAGTTAAGACCCACCCCACCCAAATCACTTGCTTTATCCTAATGGCAGTCAGTTAAAAAAAAAGAAAAAGCTGGCAGGTTAGCTCACTTGGTTAGAGCTGGTGCTGATAATACCAAGGTCAAGGGTTCGGATCCCCATACTGGTCAGCTGAGGATGTGGGGGGTGGTGGGGGGAGGAAATGGCTACTTATGTGTTGATATAGACACTAAAGCTGACTGTTTATATATAATCGATTGGCTTTCACAGGGAAAGAACGCTCGCTGTTGGTAAGTTGCCCACAAGACAGGCAGAGAGCACGGGAAGGAGTCGAAGGGGAGAGAGGTCAAGGTAAAAATAGCTGATGCCATCAACAGCTGTTTACTGGATTTATTTAAAGCAGGCTTCAGGCCCAAAGTTCTCTGGGCACCTTTACAAAATCTAAATTCGGCATCTAAAATTAATTCTCCTTTTCAGGCAAAAACATACAAACAATCTCCTCCAAAACTCAAGCCCAAAGTTCTCTGGGCACCTTTACAAAATCTAAATTCAGCATCTAAAATTAATTCTCCTTTTCAGGCAAAAACATACAAACAATCTCCTCCAAAACTCAAGAGAGTTGAGCCCCTTTAGGAGGAGACTTTGGGCATTTTGTCAGATCCCTGGTGGCTCTGCTGAGAAGACCTTGTCTGTACTACTTTCTCTTCCTGTGATTCTAGAGCCAAAGAATCTCAGTTCCACCATTTATCAGCTCAGTGGTCCACAGCCATCCTCTTTTCCTCTCAGTGCTTCTGCATCTGCTCTCAGAGGTTAATTTCTCTGGACATGACAGAGTTTCTGCTAATGGTCCAAATATTAAACCCAAATGATGTGCCCTGAGGAGTCAGAATGGCAATAATGACGCGTTTTATTTGGATGGTACTTGGCTCACATCATTTTATGGGCTCCTCACAAAAACCACCAGGGAAGGTGTTGTCTTGCCCATTTTACAGGTGAGAAAACTGAGGTCCAAAATCACGGATTAGTTAACTAGAACCATGTCTTCAAGCCCAATATTTTTACTTTAAGTCATCTGCTTTATAAAAAATTCATTGCTCATTAAACAAATAGTTCCACAAAATTAGTTCCTTGCAAAAGATTCAAACAATATAAATAATGCAAAAAGCCTCGCTTGACCTCCTGCCCAATTCTGTTCCCTCCCCAGAGGTAACGGCTATTATCTGGTATTCCAACCATCTAGACCTTTTTTCTATATGTTTACATACATATATGTATATAAATAGATAATTTTGTTTCATGTTTTTAAAAAATTTACGTGAATGATATACCGTTAAAATTGTTCTGACACTTGCTTTTTTAGAAAAGTGCTTTGTCTTTGAGGTATTTCTATACCAGTACCTATAGATCTACTTTATTCATTTAATGTATTGTAAATTATTGCAGAGTATGGCTGTGCCACAGTTTGTCTAACTCTTTTTTACTGATGAGCATTTGTTTCCAGTTCTTGGCTGTTGAATCCTTTATATGCTTCTTTGTGCGTGTGTATAAACACTACTCTACGGAGATATACTCAGTGGCATTGCTGGGGGTTAGGGACTTCAGACTGAACATATTAATGGATATTGTCAGGTAGTGTTCCACATGGGCTTCACCAGTTTACATTTCTACCACTGAAGGTACAGCCATTACAAACCCTGGGTCTTATCAATCTTTTTACTTCCTACTAGTCTGATTTTTTAAATGATACCTCATCTTACATCCCTCCTCCCCAATTACTATGAGACTGAACATATTTCATATTGTGAGCTGCCTATTAATGTTCTCAACCAACCCTTCCATTGACTTGTTGGTCCTATTGATTTGGAGATTTTTATATTCTGTCTATTAACCTTTATTACATAAGCCACAAATATTTTCTCCTACATTGTCGTTTTTCTTTTTTGGAAACTGTGTCTACAAGTATCTTTTTTTTTCATATGAACTTTAAAATTTTTAGGTAGTCAACTTTATTAATCTTCTCCTTCATAGTTTTTGCACCTTGTATGAGAAAGTCTTCTATATTTGAAGTTATTTTCCTACTGTCGCATCTATTTCTAACATTTCAAATCTGTTTATTTGGCTCTAGTTCATCTGGAATTGATCTTTGTGAATGGTAGATTACAATGTGCTGTTGTTTTCTTTTTCCATGAAACTCATGACTCTGAGATCTTCCTGAACTATTGAAACTCTTTCTTCAATCTGCCTTAGTTCCCCAAATAATGGGTGTCTTTTCCCTCCAAGACTCCACTCCAGGTGAGGAGAGCAAACCTATGCAGAAAACTATAATGCAAACAGGATAAACTTCATTCCAAAAGACTGGTGTAGATAAAATGCTATAGAAAGGGAAAGAGTACTTTCAGCTGAGCAATTAGGGAAGACTTCTTTTTTTTTTCCTTTTTGTCTTTTTTACTGACTGGTAACGGGATCGCAACCCTCGGTGTCGCGCCCGCACCACGCTCAGCCAGTGAGCGGGAACCGGTCTCCACATGGGATCCGAACCCTCGACGGGAGCGCCGCCGCGCTCCCAAGCGGCGCACTCTCCAGTGCGCCACCGGGCTGGCCCAGGGAAGACTTCTTGAAGGAGGTGGCACTTAAATTGTGAGGGCTGCGTATTAGTGCGAAATACATTATATTCATAAAGCAAATGTACTTCACATATTAGTCCGTTTCTGTTCTTTATAAAAGAAATAAACAACTAGTGATTTGTAAGAAAACAAAATTTATTCTTTACGGTTTCTGAAGCTGGGAAGTCCGATGTCCAGGGAACGCATCTGGTGAGGGTCTTTCTTGATGGTGGCTTCAGTGACACAGGGTATCACATTGTAAGATGGCAGAAGCAGAGAGAGAGCTAACTTTCTCAGGTGGCTCCATTTAAAGCCATCAGAACCACAATCATGACCACCATTCACTAGGATAAATCCATTCACTAGACACAGTCCTCACAATCCAATCACCTCTTCAAGGCCCCACCTTTCAATTACCATAAAAAGAGTTCCACCCTCAACAGTTACAGTGGGGATTCAGCTTCAGTGAGACTGGGGGGACACAATTCAATCCACTGCAGGTGGTTTAGTTTGATTAGAATGTATATTATAGAAAAGAGCATGAAGCTAAATAAGGCTGGACAGGCTATGATTGCAGTGGTTGGTATCTACAGTCCATGGGCCAAATCTGGATGCCACCTGTTTCTGTATAGTGTGGGAGCTAAAATGGTTTTCACGTGTTTATATGGTTGAAAAAAATCTAAAGAGTAATGTTTTATGACCTATGAAAATTACAGGAAATTTAAATTTCAGTGCCCATAAATAAAGTTTTATTGAAACACAGCCATACCCATTGGTTTGTGCATTGTCTATGGTTGCTTTTGCACTACAATGGCAGAATTAAGTACATGTGACAGAGACCAAATGGCCCACAAAGCTGAGAATATTTACTCCCTGGATGCTTACAGAAAAAATTTGCTGACCCCTGATAGAGAGACTTGGATGCCAGGCTTAGGAGTTTGACTCTTATGTGCTAGACAGTGAACTAGTAAGCAGTGCAATCGGTATTGTATTTAAGGATGATGACTGCTGCTGGGTGGAGGTCGGCAGATAAGAGAGAGAGGGGCAGGAGCTGCCACAGGTGGCCTGTGAAATAATCCAGGTAACAAGTAATGGAATTTTAGCTTTAGACATGGGAAGAGAGAAGAGGGGAAATGTGAAAGATCCAGTCATTTATCAAGGCTTATTATGGGCTGGGCATAGTTCTGGGCACTGAAAGATATTGTGAAGGTAGAAATGCCAGAGCTTGGCAGCCTTTTGGATGAGGGGTATGAGCACTGTATGTTTGCTAGGGCTGCCATTATACCACAGATTGGGTGGCTTAAACAACAGAAATTTATCTCACAGTTCTGGAGGCTGGAAGTCTGAGGTCAAGGGGACAGCAGGGCCAAGCTCCCGCTGAAGCTGTTAGGGAAGGCCTGTTCCAGGCCTCTCTCCTAGCCTTTTTTTTTTGGCAGCTGTCCAGCATGGGGATCCAAACCCTTGACCTTGGTGTTATAACTGCGTTCTAACCAACTGAGCCACCCGGCCAGCCCTCTCTCCTACCTTCGAATAGTTCCTTGGTTTGTGGCAGCATAACCCCAGTCTTCACGTGGACACTCCCCATATGTATGTCTCTGTGTCCAAATTTCTCCTTTTCATGAGGACATCAGCCATACTGGATTAGAGCCCACCCTACTCTAGTATGACCTCATTTTAACTTAACTAATTACATCTGCAATGACTATATTTCCAAATGGGGTCACATTCTGAGCTACTAGGGGTTAGGACTTCAATTTATGAAATTTGAGG
>NW_007735669.1:40424-41820 GCF_000696425.1 Galeopterus variegatus
TCCAAATGGGGTCACATTCTGAGCTACTAGGGGTTAGGACTTCAATTTATGAAATTTGAGGGGATGCAACTCAATCCATAACACGTACTTAACAGACTGGCACAAAGTAGTATTCAGGGGAATCCTTTCCTTCTCTTACATTCTGCCCATGGCGTGGAGGGAATTTCCACCTGAGCTGTCTCTGTCCAATTCTGCACCTTTCACTAATCCCCTCTCTCAGCCTTCCCATAGGAGGAAAGGCTGTCCATCTGGTGGGTCAGTGCCTGTCTGCTGGTGGGTGGGCCGCTGTGGCTNTCGGTGTTGCCCCTGCGCCTCGCTCAGCCAGTGAGCGGGAACTGGTCTGTATGTGGGATCCAAACACTCGGGCGGGAGTGCTGCCGCGCTTCCCAAGTGGCGCACTATCCAGTGCGCCACCGGGCCGGCCCCGAAAGGCTTTTTGTTTTTAAACAAAGTTCACTTTATTACGTTAATTTTATACAGTAAAAGAATATTAAATACACACTTGTCTAAATTCTCTTGCTGATTCTCTTGAAGACAATGTTGTCCAGTGTCATAGTCTGAAAGCCAGAAAAAAAAAAAATCATAAAATGTTCATCTGATGTCGAATTATAAAAAAACAATTCAGCCCAAAATAGCTCAAATATGCTAACATGAAACAACTCAAAGCTTCCTCTGTTATCTATAGGAATGGAGGAAAGGTTGACATTCTTCTAAAATCCTATGCCAATTTTTTGTCTCTTTGCTTCCTTATATGGAGAGTTGTCCTGCCTGTTACTGAATTCCTTTCTACATCCATGGCTGTTATAACAAGACAATTCGAACTGCCCAATCCAATCCTATTCCCTGAAGCTTCATGGAACACCCACTATACACCCAACACATGTTGAGCACCAAGGACACATGTACATGGAAACCTGCAGGTGCTTAGCTGGAACATGGTGGGTGCTGCATGATTTTCTTCCTAAAGCTGGGAAGCATGTACAAACACAGGGTACATCAGCTTTTGAGTTGAGGGACATTGCCACCATCCCTGCCAATTCTCCTGAACAAGACTGCTATAATGACCTAACACGTCATCATCAGAGTGAAGAAGGAGACCTTTATCTTCAGCATCAGTGGAATGGGTGCTGCTTAATTGGTTTGAGCCCTGATTCTGCTGCTTATTAGCTGGATGACCTTGGACAGGTCAACCTGTCTATTAAATCCCTCATCTTCCCTCCCTCACAGAAGATGGGAGGATGAGGTGAGATGGAGCATATCAAAGGACACTGGCCAGGATTCAGTGCAGGACAGCTCAACTCCCACTGCCCTGCTCTGCTGTGAGTGTGCTGGGGGTGGGGATAGGGGTTGCACATCTCCTGGTTGACGTTCACACTCTCCCTAGTCAAGGGATGTT
>NW_007735669.1:42938-43953 GCF_000696425.1 Galeopterus variegatus
GCAAAGGGCTTGTGGGGCAGATGGAGGCCTCTGTGGCTTTAGTGCTGAGGCAGAAGGGAATGGTGACGGCTATTAACTACTGTGATGCTGTAAAATAGAAAAAGCAGTGAAAGAGCCTAACTTTTGGCCAACAAAGCCTTCCTAGCTTGTGGGCGCTGCCTCAGTGGGAAGGGTTGCCACGAATCACTGAGACCCGCAGGAAGACTAGTGGATGTCTGCAGATTGGGTGGGTTTCTGCCCTCCAGCCTGTGAGCGAATCAGCGGAGATTGGAAAAGGTGAGCTGTGCTGCTGGCCTCGCATGTCCCTGTGCCTCCTCCTACCTAGAACCTCTCTTCCCCCATCCCATTTGGGTGTTGGAGAAGAAAGGGGAGAGGAGTTGGGGAGTGGGCGATGAGGAGAGAAGAAAGGGGGAACATAGGAGTGTTGCCTCTCATCAGGAAAGTGGTTGTGGAAGGACTGCCTGAAGGATTGACGAGAGGTGGGCCAGCACCAGGTAGGGCCCCGCCAGCACATGTGGTGCTTTTGGAGAATTAGGAAAGGGCACCCCTTCTGTGAGCTACTGCACTTCTATCTGTTGCAAGACTGTCCGAATATACTGCACTGGTTTTGCTAGGACAAGAGGGCGGCAACATTGTAAGTATGCGAGTCTATGCGTCTGTGATGTGAGTGGCTCCCCCTAGTGCTAGTGTAGTGAACAACGGAGTTTGCCGCCTGGGTTTCCCCATATAGAAAACTTAAGTTGTTGGGAAGTTTAGAGATAATGTGTGTAAACTGGCCGGTGCATAATGGACCCACAGTAAGTGGTAGGAGATATTGACAATAGGAAAGGCAGAGGGTTGGGGCTTGGAGGGGTGGAGGGATGAGGGCTGGGGGGAGTGAGCTGCTTGCCACCCTTTATTTTTCCTCCCCCCCTCAAGCACCGGGAGCCACAGGCTCAGAGCGCCAACTTACATGGATGAGTGTGTCGCCATTGAATTCGGTCACGGACTTGACGTTTTTGAAATTTGTCACCAG
>NW_007735669.1:45373-46203 GCF_000696425.1 Galeopterus variegatus
GTTATATTTGGAGAGGCAGAAATCAAGAGCAACCAGAAGAGGTAAAAAGACACACATGTCAAGCCCACTGCACAAAGTTGTCTTGGGGAGAGGAGAGAAGAGGCCTGCTCAGTGGCGCTGGCTATGCTGGGCTGTGCAGCGTCTCTGAGGGAGGAAGAGAGGCCCCGCTGACTGGCACCCCAGTGCCTGGATCCCCCTGCCCTTGCCTGCTGGCCACTCACTTAGCCCCCGCCTCTGCCCTCACTGCACACCTGGAGGCACAGCCCAGCAGAAGTGATGCTGTTCTGCCCACCGCCTTCAGTCTAGGAAGGCTGACTGTGCCCATTATACAGATGAGGCACTGAGGCCGGGGACCAGGGAGCATCCCTGAAGACTTGGAGCACCTTCCTGGTCCCTGGTATTCTGGTGTTGCCAGTACCTCGTCCACAAAGTCTCTCCCCATGACCCCCAGCTCTAGGCTCAGCAAAGGCCAATTTACTCTGGACTCAGTTAAGGGTTTTCACTGACCCCACTTGCCCACTGCTGGGCCCTGCTTAGAAAACTTTGAGAGCCAAGAGCGCTGCTCTGTGCCTGGTTCCCCCCATACCCTCCATATGTGAGAGCAACCCTAGGCAGTCTCTGGGCAAACGAGAGCAGCTTCCCCAAGAGCTTCCCCCAGGGGCAGCTTCAGAGATGGGGATTGTGATGGGAATTGGGAGGAAGGAAAATTCCTGAAGCACAGGGTGGCCAGAGGGAGCGCCTCCTACCTTGATCTTCTCCCCAGTTATTATCTCCAGCTCACACTCCTCCCCCAGGGTGAACTCGTTTTGTATCACTTTGGACCCGATGGT
>NW_007735669.1:47958-49569 GCF_000696425.1 Galeopterus variegatus
AATGGGAAAATTATAGTACCCAATTCAGAGCTTTTTGGTGAGGATTAGATGGGGTATTATATATCAAGTGCTTAGCACAGTGCCTCGCACAGAGTCAGCCCTCAGTACACCTTAGCAGATACTTTATTACATTTGTTTCTTTTCTTCTCTCTCTAAACTGTGACCTTGGAAATGTGGCATTATCTGTCTCCCTGTTATCTATTCAGCACAGTGCTCAGTGTGTGGTTGGCCTTGAATCCATGTTTGCTAGAAGAATGAATGAATGGATGAGTGAATGAATGAATGAATGAACAGGGTCACACAATGAAGTACGAGCAGACATGGACTTCAGTCCAGAGAGTGCTCTTTCCGCTTGCCTATGGGTTGCCTTGTCCAATGAGTAATAGCACAAGCTGCAAGTGACCACGGAAGTCAATAAAATGTCCCCTAGTTTGTGAATAGCCTGAATCTTTCTTCCCATGTCAACATCCAGACCCTGAGCAGCCACCACTGGCAGGGCCAGACCCTCACTGTTGTGACCCACAGCCTTGGTGTCCAGTCCAGCACTTACCAGTTGCCTTCATGAAGGCCTCAAAGTTTTCCTGGCTCTGCAGTTGGTACTTGCCAGAGAAGTTCATGGTGGCAATGAGGTTTCCTCTTCACAGCTTAACCAAAGCTCTGCTGGCTGGGCTGTCCAGTGTGGGCTGTTTTATAGGGGGCTCCTTCCCTTTGAATATTAGCCAGAGGTCATCCACTGTCAATTCCTTTATGGCCAGGTTCAAACATTAACTCCTGAGAGCAATGGTCAGTCATAAAAAAGAGGATGGGCACAGCAGAGGTTTGCCCTAAATCAGCAAACATTAACGAGTGTCATCAAGTACAAAGCCCGATGGCCCTGCAGCCTTAAAGGTCACTCCCCAATCCCCATGAAATCTGTGTATGTGTGTGTAGGCACATATATACATATATGTGTGTGCATATGTGCTGTGAATGCATGTGCACGTATACGAGTACATGCATTATGTGCATAAATACTTGTGTATATGCATGCAGGTACAGAGCATGCATATGCACATGTGTGTATACGTGCATACACATACACACATGTGTATACCCATATAGTCAAATGCACACGTACGTGTGTGTATACATATATATGTATGTGTGTGTATTCACGTATATATGTGTGTGCATATGTGCTGTGTATGCATGTACACGTATACGAGTACATGCATTATGTGCATAAATACTTGTGTATATGCATGCAGGTACAGAGCATGCATATGCACATGTGTGTATACGTGCATACACATACACACATGTGTATACCCATATAGTCAAATGCACACGTACGTGTGTGTATACATATATATGTATGTGTGTGTGTATTCACGTATATATGTGTGTGCATATGTGCTGTGTATGCATGTGCACGTATATGAGTACATGCATTATGTGCATAAATACTTGTGTATATGCATGCAGGTACAGAGCATGCATATGCACATGTGTGTATACGTGCATACACATACACACATGTGTATACCTATATAGTCAAATGCACACGTGCGTGTGTGTATACATATATATGTATGTGTGTGTGTATTCACGTATATATGTGTGTGTATATAT
>NW_007735669.1:50310-51303 GCF_000696425.1 Galeopterus variegatus
TGTGTATACGTGCATACACATACACACATGTGTATACCCATATAGTCAAATGCACACGTACATGTGTGTATACATATATATGTATGTGTGTGTGTATTCACGTATATATGTGTGTGTATATATAGATACACAGAAAAATACCAAAGAATTCCTTTGAACTCAAAACCTCACTTTATTTCCCTAATCTTATGACCTTTTCCCATCCGTATCATTACACAAACTTAATTTTTACACAGTCGTCATCAGCCCCTCATGGTATTTTGTATTCTGGGAATTTTTTCTTTCATAAGTATGGGTTCCTTCATGGTCCAAATCGGTTTCCTTTTTGAATCACGAAAGCAGTGCATACTAATGGGCAGGTGCTCTTTAAACCATTTAAGCCAGGTGTGTGGAAACTGAGATGCATTTTACTAGTGGAGACAAGGTAGGGGAAAGAAAGTAGCACGTGTTGACTAGCCCCATCCCTGCCTAGAAGGCAGGAAAAAGGGATTTGGGGTTATATGTGGGGAACTTGGCCTTGGGGAGCCCCCTGACTGGCAGTGGCCGTGAGGAGACCTTGGGATGCTCTTGTTCGCCATGAAGCACAAGGAGGCACGGTACTCGATGGATGTGTGTCCCTCCACTTCCTGCCTCTGAGGCAGATCTCGACAAGCACCCCTCGCCCCACCCTTTCCCTTCTCTGTCTGTACTCTTAACTTGCAGCCTCCAGCCTTTTGCCCTCCAGGCCTCCTCTACTCTCCGGTTGGACAGGTCATCCTAAAGCATAGCCTGAGTTCTGTCACTCCTCCAGGTACGAGTCTCCAGAGGTGCCCATTGGTATGAAGACCACAGGTCCTGTACAGTCTGGAAAGCCCTGGCGTCATATGTCTGGGTCATAATGACCACCCCCAACAACACTTGTACTTTCTATTGTGAGCTCTAATTTTTGGCTTGGAAAATGATTCCAATTGCCTAATCTTCTCTCAGGGCTGCCAGCCCTTTGAAACCCAGCTC
>NW_007735669.1:52574-53821 GCF_000696425.1 Galeopterus variegatus
GGCTGAGGCTTGGCTGAGAGAGAGTCCAGTGGGAGCCGATGTGAACAGTGCTGGTGACGTGCAGCCCCAGACCCAAGAGCCCGCTCCTCTCTTCTCTCCCTACACCTTCCTTTTCCTTCCTCTGCAACCCCTCTCTGTCATTCCAGCCTGTGAGAGATTCCACACAGAGCTTTCTGTGTTCCTGGACAGTTCTCTCCCCTGCCTGGGATCCCGTCTGTCCCCACATGCAGCACACTCACCAAGATGGCTAAGTGCTCGTCCTGCTCATCTGCCCAACTGGTGGTCTCCCTGCTTTGTGTGGGAAACTGGCTGGGCTGGTGGGGTGTCTGCTGTGGAAGCCTGGCCACCCTCAGATTCTGGCTGGGAGGAGGCAGGGCATGTGAGTCATGGGAGCTTATGCCAGGGTTACAGACGCTGCAGGAAAGCAAGCACGAGGGGTGCAGGACTAACTCAGGCATATTGGCCTACAGCAGAGGTGTGGCTGTTACCTCCAGCCCCACAGGCACACACTCCATGATCTCCAGATGTAGTTATGCCAGTCCAGCAAAGCGCTTGAGNGGAAAATGATTCCAATTGCCTAATCTTCTCTCAGGGCTGCCAGCCCTTTGAAACCCAGCTCTATCTTTCCACCCTCACTTTTCCTTCTCTGCAGGACATGGTTCCAGTCACAGGGCCAGCTGAACACGTCAGGGGTGTCTGTGCCTCCGTGTTTGTGTCCACACCTCTTTCGTAGCCCTTCTGTCCCTTCTTCACCTGCTCGCCTCCCCTGTGAATCCTGTGGGCTCGTGGAGCACTTTGCAAATACCTTTAGTCTAACCCCTCCCGGGATGACTTCTCTGTGCATTCTTTTTCACTGTGCCTCCTCCTTAGTGTTCTGAATACCTGGCACATAGTGGGAGCTCTATCAGTGATGGGGCAGCAGATAAAAACTGTCAATAGATAACAAGGCCATGGCTCTTCTGGTTAAGGGAAAACAGAGACATGGAACAGTTGGGTGGGCACACAACCCCATGTCACTGAATCACAAGGTGGGGAGAGAGGAGATTGGGGTGTGCGTGTGAGAAAGAGATTGTATGTGTATCTTTGTATGTATTTGTGTGTGTGTGTTTGAGTATGCATGCTCGAGCCTGTGTGTGTGTGTGTTTGAGTATGATTGTGTGTGTGTGTGTGTGTATCTATCTCATGCGGCTGAGGCTTGGCTGAGAGAGAGTCCAGTGGGAGCCGATGTGAACAGTGCTGGTGACGTG
>NW_007735669.1:54878-56664 GCF_000696425.1 Galeopterus variegatus
AGCACCCTCCACACCCAGTTTGCAACAGCCCCACCCACACCCTCAAGTAACCTCTGGTTTGGGCAGACCCATGACATACTGTGCAGCTGAGAATCAAGCCTGCTGCAGCAGAGATATGCGTTGCCTGAAGAGAACCTATTTTCCTCTTTTCTTTTCTTAGAGAGCCCCCTAATTTGGGAGCTCAAGCTGGCAATGCATTCAGCTAAATTCCATTTCCTAACCTCTTGCAAATAGAGGTTGGCCCCATAACTGCATTACAGACAACGTGCTGTAGGCAAAAGTTCTTGGGTTGAATCTCTAGGGAAAATCCTGAAATCCTTCCTGGGAGGATGTCTCAGCTGTGAGGACCCCTCATGCCTTTTGCCTTCCTAGAAGATAGAAGATATGAGGGCTGGAGCTGCAGAGGCCATTTGCAACCTCCTCTGACAGTGTCAGGACACAATGTGCTTCCTGGCCATGAGTCGGGGCTGTCCCTGGAAGAATCTGAGCAGGCTTGTATGCTCAGAACTCATGCCATTTATAGTCATGACTGCCCGAGCTCCAGGATAGGAACGGGCACAGTGGCTCAGATGGGCACATCCACGGCCCCCTCTTGTCTTGTTCTGGGCCTTGATCATGTGTATCTTAATATGTCTCGTTGTACTTAAGGGGCCCGCCTGACCTCCAGGTGGGACACTGATTCTTTTATTTTTGTAAGGAAATGAAAAATTCATTATCTTAAAAATTGGCATGAGAATTCCTCTTGGAGAGGAAAGTGTGTGTGCTCATGCGCATATATGTGTGTAGAGGACTGGATAAGCTGCTTGGGAGAGAGGGTGCATGAGATCCCTGACCTGGGTGTCAACAAGAAGAGCTTAAGGGCTGCTCCATTGTGCAGGAGATCAGGAGAGGCCCGGTGTGACTTCCCTCCCCCAGCCTGGGGGCCAAAGAGAGGGGAATGCAGCAGGCAGAGATGAGGGGGCCAGTGAGATACCCCCAGTGGCTGTGAGGCAAGAAGGATTTTAGGAAGGCTGCTTGCTCAATGCAAAGTGAATCTCCATCCATTTTTCTTCAATTCCCTCCCCAGCTACTTCAAAAGCTTCAGTAACATATAACATATGAATCAAGATATGCGCAAGTGGAAAATGATGAAGGGCTGAATTTCTTTTTTTCCCCCCAATATTAGTAGGTATATTGTTACAAATTGTACTTATTCTTTATGCCCCCTGTCCAATCTCTCCCCACCCTCCTGTCCCTCCCACCTCCCACCACTGATAACTCATGCCAAAAACTTCACCTCCATGTGGGTGGCCCACCCCAGCCACCACTGTAACCACGGCTGCTGCGAAAGCTGCTAGACATCACAGCCACCATACAGATGGTCCACCGGCCACTGGAGTGCATTGACAAAAGGAGAGTCACCAATAGAGACCAAAGAAAAGAACTGGATGTCTCTTTCCACAAAGCCCATTCCAGAGGGACAGAAGAAGCAGCTGCTCTATGATAATATTGGGGGACCTGAACACACCATTCAGCATTGGACAGATCATCTAGGCAACTAATCAACAGAGTAACCATGACTCTTTCAGAGGGACATGAGGTGAGGACTTTCTCTTCCCCAGATCCTAGACATGGCCATTCTTAGGCAACTCCCAATCTCCTCCTTTCATCCAATTGCTTTTTGCGTGTGTGTGTGTGTGTGTGTGTGTGTGTGTGTGTGTGTGAATCTTGAGGTTGCAGAGATCA
Source organism: Galeopterus variegatus (assembly GCF_000696425.1). Taxonomy (NCBI): domain Eukaryota; kingdom Metazoa; phylum Chordata; class Mammalia; order Dermoptera; family Cynocephalidae; genus Galeopterus; species Galeopterus variegatus. The sequence continues at coordinate 56,604 of NW_007735669.1, forward strand.
GTAGCCATTTCAAAAATTAAATAAAGTTAGGAGAGGTTAATGACATCCTTTGTACACTAGC
>NW_007735669.1:57468-60403 GCF_000696425.1 Galeopterus variegatus
AATCTTGAGGTTGCAGAGATTAGTAGCCATTTCAAAAATTAAATAAAGTTAGGAGAGGTTAATGACATCCTTTGTACACTAGCTCAGCAAACACAAGAAGAGATAAGCTTAATTACAATGACAAAGTTCAAGTGGCTTTCAAGAAAAAAATTAAAAGACTCTTACTCCACACGGTTGGCTTTGGATTTCTGTCAACCCAAAGACCCCAATCCCTCTCCCATTCCCACTAGCCATCACCTCTTCTCAAGCTTCCTACTCAGATGGGCAGTGCGGAGGTGTGTGTGTGGGGGGGGTGCCTGTTTGCAGCCAGGACATGACAGGCAGTCATTCTGGGACAGGCACCTCTGCACTTCTGTCTGACCCCAGAATGCCTGCAGTGCCAGCTTGCCCATTTCCTGGGTGTTTGGGATGCAGGAGGTGCCCAAAGGGGCCACTTCTGCAGGGTTGCAGAGGGAAAGGATGTGGGTTGGGGCCTGCTCCTCTTTCTGCCCCATGTGCAATCTGCAGCCTTGCTCTTCCTCCACTCCTTATCGTGACTTTTTGCCTTGTGAAAGAACTGTGCAAACTGTCATGTCCTTCAGGAATGCGAAGTTCACATCACAGGGAATCAGAGCACTTTGCATTTGCATCGGCCAGGTGTCCCAGAGGTACCACTGACTCAGGATCAATTTTTATGTTTATTTCCTGGCCTGGGGACAAGCTTTCTTCCTGTCTCCCTGGGTCAGTGGGCAGTGTCTCCAGTCCCCAGTTTGCTGCTGGTGCAGCCGTGTGTTTTGCAGTCATGAGGCCTCATCTCCTGCTCCTGAGGGCCATGAAAACCTGAGCTCCTGGCATCCACGTCTATTTCCAGCTATGGCAACCCCCTCAGGTGCCCCAGCCTCAGCTCACCGCTTACTACTCTTTCAGTTCACTCTGTTTTCTTGGCACCTGGGGATTTCTTTTTCTTGTGACCTCAGCTTTGTACCTGAAAAACTCTGTGCTTCAACCTGCACACTTTACTCATGCTGTGGGACAGGTTTGCATCAGCTCAGTCTTCCATGTTGTATGGCCTGGAAGTCTTGTGTTTTTGCTATGCACTGTTTTAAATCCTTTCAGTAAGACTTCAGGATGTACATACTTCAATGAAAAATGTTTGAAGATATTTTTAAGCCTTGTTTTACATATGCCTATTTTGTCTCTTCAATCATGGTAGGTTCCTCAAAGAATTCTCCATAACAATTATACAGTACCTAGAACGGGACCTGCCTGAATGAGCCATTCATTATCCTTGGCATTTTTAGAAACCTACCAGCATGGGGTGCAGTGGGGAGAGTGGCAAAAGTAAAAATATACTAAATGCTAATTGGGGTGGTGGTTTACGTTGTAAAAGAAATCATACTAAACAGACCACACAAAAGCGTACTCAATGAACAAAACCCCCCTTTACACAATGCTTTTTAGGATTGTCCTAAATAATAAAAATGTAACTAAAAAATAACTTTTTAGGATTGTTCTTGTTGTATAAAGTGAGACCTTCCTGTGATTTACTTTAGGGTCCCCACTGAGTTCTCCTTTACACAGTAGAGAGGAAAAGCTTGTGGATGACATGGCAGGCAATGGAGGTAACCTGCGGTCTGCAATAATCAAGGAAGAACTCAGTACTTATCTGCAAACCTGGTTTGTAAGGCCCGATTTTGGCAATAAAGGCTAATACTGTTTATTTGCCCCGTGTCCCCGTGTCCCTTACCCCCTGAGGACTGAAAGCTAGTCCAGGGGGCTTCAAAGTCAGCCTGACATTTCAAAGAGAAATCTCTTCCAAGCAATCCTGACCCAACTTGCCACCCCACCCAGCAATCCTTTGTTCTCTCTGCTTTGGAGTGGGGAGTCATTGACCCTTCAGAGCCATGGTGGCCGCTCCACTGACATCTTCCAAGTCTCAGCCCCATGGTCCTTTTCCATGAAGCCCTGCTGAAGTCTGCCTCTCTGCATCCCTAGGCCAACATCCCAATAGCAATTTCTATTCTATTCTAATGTATTAACAGTGATAAAATAACAGAATCCATTAATGAACACTAAGTGCTTCTCTGTACTATCTGATTGACTTCTCAGAATAAAACTATAATTAGATAAGCATTGAATCCCCATTTTTCCGATGAGAAAGTTAAGCTATGAAGAAAGTAGTAACTGCCTCCAGTTACCCAAGTGGGAAATTGCCAAATAGGAACATGACCCAGCCTGTTGGACTCCAAAGTTCATGTTTTTGACTTTTATTATTTCCTTATTATAATTTTTAAAAGTATAGGTTGACTACTCTCCTGAAAATTCTTTTAAATCAGAGCTTAACACTACACTTTCCACTGAGTACGTGTCTAGAAAATGTTGATAGGACAATAGTCCAGATGCGACTGGCCTTGTTAGTCATTCATTGATGGGCTACTGTTGGTTCACAAATGTCCTGTTACTCTAGACCAAGTAACCTGACAGCCTGCATGCATTAGTCATTCATTGATGGGCTACTGTTGGTTCACAAATGTCCTGTTACTCTAGACCAAGTAACCTGACAGCCTGCATGCCTTAGTCATTCATTGATGGGCTACAGTTGGTTCACAAATGTCCTGTTACTCTAGACCAAGTAACCTGACAGCCTGCATGCAGAAAGAGAGATTTCAAGGAATTAAAGATCCTGAGGTGGCTGCTGGGGTTTCTCATGTTTAATAGAGGTGCAGTGTAAAGCATGCTTTACTGAATTCTAATTCTTAAAAGCAAGGGTTTGCAATTCTTCCAATGCTGGATTTACTGGAATATGCCATCTAGGCCTCATGGTAAACACACATCTGTGCTCCAGCATTATCACGAGCATCATTCTGTTCCCTCCTCCTGTTACCTTCTTCAACCGCAGATCCCACGGAAGTCACAGGCATCAGATGATTGACCCACCACTCGATTATTCACTCCA
>NW_007735669.1:61138-62185 GCF_000696425.1 Galeopterus variegatus
GCAGATCCCACGGAAGTCACAGGCATCAGATGATTGACCCACCACTCGATTATTCACTCCACAAGCATATTCTGACCTATTATGTGGAATTTGAGCTGGGGTTACATTTTGAATCTACAAAGGAACTCTCTGTCTAGTAGGAAACATGAAGGGAGTTAAAACTGCCCTTTGAGTAGAATGAAGTTTGAATAAAACTTCAATGCTGGGAATGTTTGAATTAAAAGTAAGAGGGAATTTTCTGGTCAGGGAAGGAGTCTAGATACTTTTGTGGAGTGAGAACAAAGCATGCTAAAGCTTGAAAAAACATGCTGCTGTACAAGGAAGGCATGTGGTTAGGGGCAGAAGGATAGAGAGGAGGATGGAAGAGTCTGAGTAGGGGATGGAGAGGGGAGCCACCTCCAGATGGTGACTGTATTCCCCAGACCATGCTTGCCCAGCGTGGTGTGTATCAGTACAAGAGATGATTTTAGATGGTGCACATATGAACATTTTTAATGTTAATAATTATGCATTTAGTCTAATGTGTATTACAAAAGATATATACCACCTTATGATCTCATGGATATTATTGCTTAAGATAAGGTCAAGTATTTTTTCAAGGAGTAACTTAGAGGAAAGTAGTACATCACATAGTACTATTATGAGTCTGGAATGGGAAACAGATATTAACCTAGGCATTTCAAATGAGGGCATTTAATACATGGGATTGGTTACCAAGGTGTTGGAAGAGCTGGAAGAGCAAAAGAGAGAAGAGATTCGAAGCTGTTAATGCCTGGACTGGAAGCCAGGGGTCTACACCTGCTTCTCCAGTGCTGGAGGTTGCTGGTGACTTCAGTTCTGGATCCGATAAAATGGTGCCACCTCGACCAGGGCCTGAATTACTGAAAAGGTGCCACCTCCATCCAGGCTGCTGGAGGCTAGAACCACTGCACTGCTGCAGCCACAACAGCACACCCTGGGAACTTCCAGCAAAGCTGTAGAAGGAAGACCGTCTCTTACTCCTGACTCCCAATTCCCACTGGTTGCGTGATGGGCATACTCTACATC
>NW_007735669.1:63577-64433 GCF_000696425.1 Galeopterus variegatus
TCAGATTTGTGATTTTGGAAGATTACTCTCTAGGAAGCAGGAAAGATGGGATGGACGGGGTGGGGGGACCTGGAGGTAGAGACATGGGTTAGGAAACTTGTGAAATTCTGGCAAGAGAGGGTGCGGACCTGAATTTGGGAGCAGGCAGGAGGGCATGAATTGGACAGATATTCTGTAATTGTAACAGAGTGGATTTAGGGACCCATTAGAGGGGGGCATGAGGGAAGATGTCCCTAGAAGCCCAGCTTGGGTTACCAGGGGGATGGTGATGCCATCTGCTGAGCTGGGCTAGGCAGCGGGGAGAGAGTCACCCTCGTGACTCTCTCACTCTGAGCTCTCCTGATCTAGAGCTATGCCCCTCTTATTATGTGGCCAACTCTGTCTTCCAGCCTCCCCTAGGTTCATGTCCTCTGTTCCCTCTGGATGGAGAGGTGCTCAGTAGCAGGGTACAAAGATTTATTTTGTCACCCCTACCTGACTTTCATAGTCTCTGGCACAGAGACAAGCCCAATAAATATTTGGTGAATGCAGCAATGGCTGTAATAGTGTTTGGGTATTTGCATGCCCTGCCTCCTCCCCTCCTCCCTTCCCCTCTCCAGTTCTAGCAGGTTGTCCATTGTCAGGTGTCCCTGGTATCATTAAAACCCTGAAGGAAGGACTAGCTGGTTAGCTCAGTTGATTAGAGCATAGTGCTGATAACACCAAGGGCAAGGATTCTGATCCCTGTGCCGGGCAGCTGCCAAAAAACCCCTAGCTCTATAGAAGCAGAATTCATCCAGGCTGCCAATCCTGGTGCCAGTCTCCCCTTACCTGGTGGGATTCCCTGAGTTCTGAAACTCAGGACAACATATATATA
>NW_007735669.1:64826-67986 GCF_000696425.1 Galeopterus variegatus
ATATATATATAGTATGGGCTCAATAAATATTTATTAAACTAGAGTGAATCTCGTTCTGCTTCAAAATGTAGCACCTTGTAATTTAATCAACCGTTTTAAGAGTCTGCAGGCTGAAATATCCTTAACCCAGAAGTTTGAATTTGTTTGGCTTCATGAAGGAATGGCTTCCACACCGATAGCCTCTTTGTAGTGTTTAATATACCAGAAAAGGTGATGGGGGTGGTGTGGGGTGGAGAATAACCAAAATATCCATCAAATTGATTACATAGATTATGGCCCATCCATGACTTGAATTACTGTGTAGCTGTTAATGAGAATAAATGAGTCTATTTGTACTGACTTGGAAATATTTCCCAAAATGTACTGTTAATGTAATAAAAGGTAGTTACAATATATATATATATGGAATGATTTAATTTGGGTTTAAAAACCCAAGAACAAAAATTATACATGCACATGCATCCACATACATCCACAGAGACGGTCTGGAAGGGCACATCCCAGACTGTTCATAGTGGCTGCCTCTGAAGAGGGAGCAGGGGGAAAGGTAGGGTAATGGAAAGGTAACTTTTACTTGATTTATTTGATTTTTCACCGTGTATTCATGTTTTTCTTGTATGATTACATTTTTTTCAATGAGGCTGTCATTGCCAGGTGAGAAATATTCAGCCCAGTTTCCTCTTCCCGAGCCTTTTACTTGATTTATTTGATTTTTCACCGTGTATTCATGTTTTTCTTGTATGATTACATTTTTTCAATGAGGCTGTCATTGCCAGGTGAGAAATATTCAGCCCAGTTTCCTCTTCCCGAGAAGGAGGTGTGCCGGCTCCCACCTGTAGAGATGAGAAAATCTGCTGCCCAGTGTTCTCCCAGATCTAGGCTGGTTGTCTCACTAGGACTCGCAGCTGCACTGCTGGAGAATCACCGCGTTCCTCCAGCAGGCGCTTGGCTGTCCCAGCTACACACACAGCTAATACTTACTAAATTCTCACACTTGTATGAATTATTCCATTTACTATACATTATAACACATTTTAGAGATGAGCACAGAGAAGTAAGGGAACTTACCCAGGGTTTCCCAGGTGAGAAGCAGAGGAGCCAGAATTCAAACCCATGGAGTCCTGCTCCAGAGCCCAGGCCCATCCCTACCAGTCACATCGATGCAAGATGAGAAGTCATACTCCATCAGATTTCCCAGGTGGGTCATGATCCATGGGAATCCACACTCACCAAATTCATAAGAATTTGTATGGAAAGCAGGGCAGATGGACCCATGAATGTCAAAACTACTCTGATCTTCTCTTTAATAATACTGGATCTAGGAGTGACTCCACTTAGGAGGAACCACTGTAAATCTTTCATCAGGATGCTTCCTATAAATGTGCAAGGTCTCCAAACATTTGGGACTGACTCACAATAAATTATACCTCACCAAATGCTCTATAGTTTTTGAACCTGCCAAGGTCTCAAAGATTGGTAGGTTTCATAATGTAACTCTGAGCCCTTCCGCAGCACAGCTGACAGAGATACCAAAGACTCCCTTCGGTCTGAGGCTGACAGGAAAATTTTGGGGGTCTCTGATTATCTCTCCCTTTGTGCCTCAAACTCCAGTTGAGCTATTAAATTTTAAAATATTGGGAGATTTGATTAAGAAGTAAAGTTCTCACAAAACACAAAAAGTAAAATTTCTACTGCTTACGTTAAGTCTATAGATCTACAATTGGGAGGATTTCAACTTTTAGGAAATAATCATAATATGAAGTCAAGGTCAAGGGTACAATGATAAAATTGAACATGGAGGTTTGGGGTTTATACTTGTAAGTTTTCTTTTGTTTATTACTTGTAAGTTTCTTGAGGGCAGGGACTGTTTGTGCTTGTATCTCTGGAGCTTAGCAAGGTTGCTGAGAGTCGAGCGACTCAGGGCATGCGTGTTGAATGGCTGAGTGAAGGGATAAGAATAAAACAAATGCCACAAATTTCTCCTTCAAGTGCCTTCTGGCGGAATCTTTGATTACTCATGGAAACAAATGCCTTCCTTGCACAGAGTGAAGATGAGAGAGTAATTGGAGATCTACGGGAAAGGTTCTGGAGTCTGTTTAGTAATATCCTCATAAGCATTTCATCGAAAGTCTGAAGCCCCCTGCCCTTGGTGGAAAGTGGCCCCACGGAAATAGCCTGTGAAGTACAAAATCCCATAACGCAAACAGACCTCACAAAACGTTCATTGCCCATTAAGAGTAGAAGTGAGACAGATCACCCCATCTGCCGATAGGTGTTTGTGGGATGTTTTTAATCACATGTCCAGCTCTGGCCCAAATTCCTCTTTGACCGAAGCTTTTGACAATTCTGTTAAATTTCAACTAAATGTTATTTGACTAAACTACTCCCTTATAACTTAGAAGACTGGAGGCTATCAGCCTTCTTTGGCTGTCTTTGCTGAAAGTAGCTCTGATGGGAGTTGTCTACCAAAATTAGGGCAAAGTAAAACACTTGTGTTTTGAGAACAGGCAGGATTAGCTGTGATAAGAGGGATTTGAACCTTTCTTTACAAAGATGTGTGGGTCCAAATGGGGTGAGTCAGGGGTATTAAACAATTTGCTGACTCGTTTTCCAAACAGATCAAAGTGCAAAAACTCTTGACCCCGGTTTCAGTTCATATTTTTCATTGCCGTTTGGAGAGACTGATTCAGAGAGACTCCAAATTCCCAAATACTAGAATGAAATGATAAGCCTTACCCTGCAAAGCACCAGGACTTACTGATTTCCAACCAGCCATTAGGCAGACATGGTGAATACGGCCAGTATGATGCTTGCCATTTTACCAAAAAGCAAACTGAGGCTCAGAGAGGAAAAAAGTGTCTTGACTGAGGCCACACAGCAGAAACCACAGAGAAGGCAGGCCTTCTGAGAGCAGTCCTGTAACTGTCTCCTCTACGCCAGAGACACCTCCTTTTCACATCTTCATCCTAAATGCGAGGCAAGGTTTGTATTTTAATGAAGCATAAACTCAGGATTTGGAAATTTCTGGTTTAGTTCATCACTAGCAAGTTTGGCTACTAGACCAGAGAGCCAGAAAAATCAGAGTCTGGCACATTGTAGGTGCTAAATAAATATTTATTGAATGAATGAATGAATGAAGGAGGTTTTAATACTGCCTCAG
>NW_007735669.1:68457-70226 GCF_000696425.1 Galeopterus variegatus
ATCACTAGCAAGTTTGGCTACTAGACCAGAGAGCCAGAAAAATCAGAGTCTGGCACATTGTAGGTGCTAAATAAATATTTATTGAATGAATGAATGAATGAAGGAGGTTTTAATACTGCCTCAGAAGCCCCAGGCTGCAACAGCACGACCTGGCCCTTCCTATCAGTTCACCTCTGGCCCAGATATTACGTTGCAGCCATTGTCCTTAAGGAGTTGCAGACCCAGATCCTCCCAGAAGTCAACTCTGGCTGTCCTTTGGTGTTGCTGAGAGAATTAGTGGAGATCAACCACAAGGATATCTTCCTAAAGGACAAAGACTGAGCATCCAGGGGGCTGCAAGGGCCTTCTTGCTTGGGTTGCTGTGCAGAAGTTGAAGGTGTAGGAACAGGGAGGCTGGGGGGTGGGCAACTCACTCAATCTTCCAGAAGCCTGTTACTTCAGTGGTAAATGAGGGGCTAAATATATTACAGAGAGCAAGTGTTCCAAACTTTGTTTTCATAGATAAGGCAGAAAAGCAAGTCAGCTCTTCCAGATGCAGTGTGTTACATGCTAAACGAGAGATATATCCAGGGTGCTATAGGCACAGAGATAAATGGCATGTGACTTGCCTGAAGGAATGGGGGTGTGAGAAGTCAGGGAGGACTTCACAGAGGTGGTGATACTTAGGCCTAATCTTGAAGGATGAGTCTGACCAAAAGGGAATGGCACTGTAGACAGAAGGAAGAGCACATGCAAAGCAGAGAAGTGTGAAAGCAAATAGCCAGTGTGACCGGAGCAGCGAGTGCCTGATGAAAGGATGGGAGTGGTGCGAAGTGAGGTTGGGTCATGGCAGCCTTAGGCCACCCTTTCACTTTCTTCCTGGAGGGCGTCTCCTTTCTGAGTTGAGCAGAAGTAGATCTGTGAATCACCTCTATCTAGATCTGGGGCTTATCACTCCATGTATATGCTGTCTATCCTCATTGTTTCATGGTTTTCAGTGTCAAGCAAATGAAGTGATAAAAGAGGCCTAGTGAAATAAAAAGACCTGAGCAGGGCACAGTGAAGGGAGTGTCTTAGCAATCCTGCTTTATACCCCGGTGTCCCCAGGTATTGGGTTTCATAAACCAGCAACATCTTCAAAAGAATTTGGGTTGCAAAAATATTAAAATATAATAATAATAATAACAACTACCATAAATGATCACATCATACTATAAATAACAACAACAACAACAACAAAAAAGCAGGAAAGGAATAATCTAAGAGAACAGTTGGCAACCTGATTCTTATATGTTATGATGTAACAGTGGGATTTTCAGGCTGGGAATGAGAAGAGGAGAACAGAAGGCCGATGAAAATAATAAATACCTTGAACAGGTGAGTGCTCTCATGTGTGCCCTGTGGTCAAACTACTGTTAACGGACACCCCAACCCCTACTGACCTTAACATATGGATTCTGCTTCTGTACAAATCGCTTGCTAAAATAAAGGGGAATAAACAGAGTAGCATGGACAATGCCATTTTAGGCGGCTCTGCCATTTTAGCCTGAAAAGTCCCTATGGGGAATCCAGGGTGAGGAGGGGCTACGGGACTAATCACAAAATTAGCTTATGTACCGCTGGCTTGCTTGCATTGGCCAGATTGTGTCAGGTGTGAAAAATTCCCGCCTAGCTAAAAATAAAAGCTGCCAGAGGTTCAACTCGGGGCTGCGCTTCTCGATTGGCCTGGGTAGCCCTGGCTGCCAGAAATAAACTCTTTTCCCTTTCCTATCACCCAGTTCTCATGGACA
>NW_007735669.1:70991-71274 GCF_000696425.1 Galeopterus variegatus
GGGGGGAATTCCTGAAAAGACGTTCTTCAGCCCCAGAGAGACAAACCCATGGCAGGCACCATCGAATTTGGTGAGTCGACTCCTTGGTTGGGAAAAAGGCTCGGCTGGACGCAGCTGGAGATGCCTCTTTCCCTGGATCAATCGAGACGTCGTTCTGAACTGTTGGGACCTATTTTAGGTCATTGGGACTTTCATGTTGATTTTAAAATCTTTTATTATATGTGTATTGCTTGTTAATTTCGGTCTGTGTTTAAGTCCTTTTGTCCGTCTAGTTTCGTTTTGT
>NW_007735669.1:71545-74765 GCF_000696425.1 Galeopterus variegatus
AGTCCTTTGTGAAACTGATTGGCCAGCCTTCAATGTTGCTGGCCATCAGAGAGCTCAGGCTGTCAGACGGGTCATCTTCGGAAAACCCGGACACCCCGATCAGATCCCTTATATTCTCATTTGGATTGAAATTCTGTCTTACCCTCCTCCTTGGTTAAAAAGATGTGTTCCAGGGTTAAAAGAAAAATGCTCGGCACCGAGAGACCACCGCCATTCTGAAGAAGCTGCGCCCTGATTCTGCCCCTAAGCAAGTTTTATCAACCTCTCCAGAGGAGCCGGACCTGACCTGCCGCCCTCCACGTTATGCAGAGGACCCCACCCAAGGGTCTAATCCACTTATCTCTANGTGTTCCAGGGTTAAAAGAAAAATGCTCGGCACCGAGAGACCACCGCCATTCTGAAGAAGCTGCGCCCTGATTCTGCCCCTAAGCAAGTTTTATCAACCTCTCCAGAGGAGCCGGACCTGACCTGCCGCCCTCCACGTTATGCAGAGGACCCCACCCAAGGGTCTAATCCACTTATCTCTACCCCACACCTGCTCTGGAGCCTCTTATTGTTTCCAGCGTCCCGCCCCACCAGTGTCCCCTCCTTCCTCGGCTTCCCTTTCTTCACCTTCCTCAACTGATTCCCCTCCTGGACTCTTCCCCTTGCGTGAGCCGCAGGGGCAAATGGCCCTTTTATGGCATATGTTCCCTTTACCACCAGTGATCTTTACAACTGGAAAAACCAGAACCCTTCCTTTTCGGCCGATCCACACGGTCTCTTTTCTCTTCTTGAGTCTGTCTTTTATACTCACCAGCCCACCTGGGGTGATGCCAACAATTGTTACAGACTCTGTTCACTTCTGAGGAACGTGAACGAATCCGCCGAAAGGCCCAACGGGCTGTCCTGGACCCCAATGGCCTCCCCACAGATGACCCTGAGCGATTGTCTGCTGTTTTCCCCACACGCCGCCCCAATTGGGACCCAAATAGTAATAGAGGTAAGGAGGCTCTTGATCGGCTTCACCAGGTCCTGTTACAAGGGGTTCAAGCTGCAGCCTGAAAACCCACGAACCTATCTAAGGTTAGTGAAGTAACCCAACAGCCCGCCCAATCTCCAGGTGCATTGTTAGAGCGCCTCCTAGGGGAGAACTGGATCTATGCACCCATAGACCCGGAAGCACCTGAAAATCCAAGGGCAGTTAATTTGGCCTTTGTAACTCAGTCTGCACCCGATATAAAACAGAAGTTGCAGAGATTAGAGGGATTTGAGGGTAAGGTTCTTTCAGAGTTGGTAGAAATAGCCCAAAAGGTTTCCGCAAATCGTGAACCACCTGAAGATAAGAAGCTTAAAAGACTAACTAAGGTTCTGCTGGCCACACAAGGCCAACCCAAGAAACCTCAGGTCCCTAAAGGAGCAGTCAACACAGGGGCGAGAAAACACCCACCGTTGGATAAAGACCAATGTGCCTACTGTAATCATTGGAAAAAGGCTTGCCCCCAGTTACAGAAAAAGCCTGAAAAGACTAATGCTGTGCTTCATCTGGCTGAAGACACAGAAGACTGATGGGGTCAGGGTTCCATGCTCCTTAACCCCCAAGAACCCAGGCTAATTCTTCTAGTAGGGGACAAACCAGTATCATTTATGGTGGACATAGGGCTACCTACTCTGTACTGAGAAACAACAACAACCAGAATTGCCTAGTAATAAGCCCCCCATTGCCATTCAAGGGGCCACATGGAAAACTAAATTTTGTTCATGGACAGAAGGGTGACTCACCGACTTAGGCAAGAACACAGTTACTCATTTGTTCATTTTAATGCCTGACTGCCCAATGCCTTTATTGGGCAGAGATTTACTCCACTAAGCTTGGAGCAACCTGCCACCCTTTTGGTAACACTGCCTTTGTCCAAAGAATATAGGCTCTTGCCAGGACAATTGCGGGAGGATAAAACCTCCAGCCACCAAGAATTGCTAGCTTATTACATGAAACTTGTGCCCCAGGTCTGGGCTGAGTCTAATCCCCCTGGGCTAGCAAGGCACCAACCTCCAATAGTGGTCCAGCTCATGGCAACTGCCACCCCCATCAGCATGAAACAATACTCTCTTCCGTTAAAGGCATGACAAGGGATAAGACCTCACATCAATAAATTAAAACAAAAAGGGATACTAGTGTGTTGCAAGTCTAGCTGGAATACTCCCCTGTTACCAGTCCAAAAGCCAGGGACAAATGACTACAGGCCTGTCCAGGACCTCCAGGAAGTCAATAAGAGGGTGGAAACTATCCATGCAACTGTACCAAATCCCTATATGTTGTTGAGCCCGGTTAATAATCCCCTCCGTCAGGCTTATACAGTGTTGGATTTTAAGGATGCCTTCTTCAGTCTGCCCCTAGCCAAAATCAGGCAGCCTCTGTTCGCCTTCGAATGGGAAGCCCCAGATGGAAGCTACTCTGGTCAACTAACATGCTGACGCGGACTAGACTGCACCAAGGGATTAAAATCTCACCTATGCTGTTTGATGAAGCGGAGAGCCGAGACAAACAAGATTTCAAGGTAAAGTGGGGATCAAATATAACACTGTTAAAATATGTCGATAACTTGCTATTGGCCGCACCCACCCTGGAGATTTGTAAACAAGCCACAGGGAATTTATTAAAGACCTTACAATACCTAAGATACTGGGTATCTGCTAAAAAGGCCCAACTTGGCTCCCTGATGGTGACATATTTGGGATATCTTAAGAGCAGGGGAAAGGAAATTGTCCCCTGACTGCATAACAGCCATCCTAAATATACCAAAGCCAAAGACTAAAAGGCAAAGTCGAGAATTCCTAGGAGCCGCAGGATACTGTCGCTTATGGATTCTCAACCTTGCTGAAATGGCCCAACCCCTCTATGAGGCTACTAAGGGACCAGGGGATCAAATTACTTGGACTGACAGACTCCAATTGGCATTCAGCAACATAGAGGCCACTCTTACGCAGGCCCCAGCCCTGGCACTGCCTAATTTAGAAAAGCCTCTTACCTTATTTGTGGCCAAAAACAAGGGCATGGCAAAGGGGGTGCTAACCCAAGATCTAGGGCCATGGAAAAGACCGGTGGCTTACCTGTCACGCAAGCTGGACCCAGTGGCCACTGGCTGGCCCACATGCTTATGAGCTACAGCTGCAACTGCGCTCCTAGTAAAAGAAACTAATAAGTTAACCTTGGGCCAGCCCCTAAATATTGTTACCTCTC
>NW_007735670.1:0-4346 GCF_000696425.1 Galeopterus variegatus
CAGCAAGTATCGAGTATCATACCTGGGCCATCTGTTACATTTTAATGTAAGCAAAAATTTTGCTATGAAATTTTGCAGTGGAAATTAAAATTTTTAAAAAGATCATAAGCAAGAGTTTTATGAATGAGAAATTAAGTAATTTGTGGACAAACATGGAATCTAGTTTCTTTAGTTATTTTAGTTAAAATAAACTCTGTGCCCTAAATGCAATTATTTAGCATATTTTTATATCTTAAAATCTTCCAACATAAATGTGGAAGTAATTTACATGTGTGGTAATGAAGTAATTTACATGTGAAATAATCAAAAGTGTGGTAATTTACATGAAATAAAATAGAAAAAATACCTTAACATGTTGGTATTGGCTTTTTATACATATAGAAGTATATACTCTTTTCCTGAATTAACATACAAAATAATGGTATGCTTACTTTAAAAAAAAAATGGTGTTAGTGTTTGCACAGGTGCAGGCAAACAGAATTTAGCTTTTATCCCACATACATAAATTCATAAACAAATGTACCTGTAAATTTAATAAAATTTAATTTAATAAATTAAGAGGTCCAGAAAATAGTCTAAATGAGTGACTATGGCTGGATAACAAGAAATGCAGGGGATCACAATGAAGTATGTACAAATACAAAAACAAATTATTTTGTAATTTTATTTTTGGCAGCTGGCTAGTACAGGAAACAAAACACTTGACCTTGGTGTTACAAGGCTGCACTCTAACCAACTGAGCTAACTGGCCAGCCCAAAAACAAATTTAAAAAAACAAAACTATTTGAGCCATGAATAAACACCCCATAATTTGCCCATCAGTGAGGACAAAAGCCTGGATGTTGGAAATTCTGCCGGTCTAAAGAAGAAATGTTTGCTTTGTATTTGTCTACAATTCAGTATTGTGCCCTATTCTCTTTTGCTGACCCATTTCTACATTATCCTTTTTAAAAACAAAACTGTTTTTGTGCTTCTGATGGTTTCTGCTCTACAGTTTAGCTTCTCATATCGCTGCTTGCTATGCCCAAGCACATGTATTTTCTACTTATTCTCACTCCTCATTTTAGTGGTTATCTCTTCTCCATTTGATTTAGTGCCTCAAAATTGTGATGTAATTTTTCACGTTCTGACAGAGTCATCTTATTTTCCTTGAAGTTATTTTATATATTTTCATATATTTATGAATTTTATGGAAAAATGAAAATAGGAAAATAAAAAGCATGCCATTAGCTCCACAATATTATTGGGTTATGCATATTCCTAATTTTTTTGTATATAGATTTTTCTTCAGTTAAGGAAAATATTATACTCTCTCATCTTTTAATATTGCTTTTGTCTCATTCTTTTTTGAATCATTTTTTTTTTCTATTTATATGCTGGATATATTTGCTTTTCAATTAATTCTTGATTATGTGTTCTGGTTTGCAACATAGGAGATGATCTTCTTCCACTGAAGTTTTTAAAGTAAAAAAAAAAAAAAATAGTAAATCCATGAACTAGTTAAGATTTTTTTTTTCATTAACTTGGACAGCAACTGTGGATTTATCTGATTTTACGTCTTAAAATTCCTAAAGTGTTTAAATATATAGTGATATATAAAACATTAATTGATTCATGCAAAATATGTGAAAATATGTTCTAAGTAAAATTTACCAAAATAGAATTAGATATCATAAATATGATACTTTTGGTTTTGTTTGTTTGAATATTATTTTTTAAAAGTGACTATTGTGGCTAAGAATCAATGGTTTAAAATTCTTATATATAAATCAATAATATACTCCATTCAAATCTATCCAAATGATAGACTCAATCATGTGTTTTTGATAGAGCAAATTTAATAATCATATATTACAAGTTAACTAGAAAAAGGGTCAAATTAATTTAAAATTATCTTGGCACAGTTTTCTTTTTTTGCACATAAAGTGATTCTCTCCATGTCCAATAAGTACAATGCAAGCTGTTCAAATAGGCCACAGGGAAATTGCCTTATTTCTTTTCCTTAACTGGCTTAATTAATTTACTTTAATTTTCTTAAATAAAAATCCTAAGTCATTTTACTCAGAAGGAGCCTGGGTCCTTTGCATAGAGACTTGAGTGTGAGTCTTTGCAAGACAGTCAATAAACTCCTAACAGGGAGACTTGGTGAAAAAGATCTCCTTCCAGATGTAGGGGGTCAGATAGCCATTGGTCACTTCACCTCAGCCGTAACTGTACAGCTTCAGCCATCCTAGGCAACTTCATTGAGACGACCTTTGTGCCTTAATTTTTTATTACTCATTATTAATCTTAGAAACCATAGGTAGAGGAATAAGGGAATATCATCAAAATAAACAAATTGACTCCAAAATAATATACTTATGTAAAGCATGTAGACATGGCTTTTATTTATGGTTTACTTTTAGAATGTGTAAAATGATTTGAATATTTACATATTGACAGCCATAGTGCTGTCTTATAATAAAGCACTTTAGATAGCAGAGAATGTGTATGCGATGTGTCTTGCATCCAAAATTAAATCCAAGACAGAAACAAACAACTCAACTTTTGAGATATTTAACTCAATTTGATTGTAAATGTGGACTAGGTATATATTGAACATTTGAAAACGGGTTCTTCATAGGGAATTCTCTGGTAGAAGTCTGCATTTGACATCAATATGTAGTTATGATTAAATTCAAAGTTTTGAATTATAGTTAAAATAGAATATTTTAACCAGCCAAAACTTTGAATTAAAAACCTCTAATGAACCATTAGTGTATTTAGCTAAGGAATCTATAAAACAAAATACTTAAACTGACTAAATTAATTATTTGCTCCTAAATGACAATTGGTCACTGAATTGATAATATTTCTGTTAATAACATCACATGCTTTTATAAATCTGAGGTGTTGATTGTGTGAAAATGTGAAATATCCTGGACTATTGTGAAATAAAAATAAAAGGGAAGAATAAATAACTATAAAAAAGAGAAATACTAATTTACTGAAATTACTTTGAAACTAGCTTAAATAAATATTTGTCAACATTGATCAATACCTTTTTGTTAAAAACTACTTTTTTGTGTTTATGTTTTACATATGTAAGTTCACTGCTTTTCATGTGCAATACTATGTGAATTAACACGTGTAGATTGGTTTAGCCACCACCATAAACAAGTTATGGATACAACCACCAAAAACAAAGCCTCGTGCTTTCCCTTTGAACAAATCCTCACCTTCATGCCTAGTACCTGGTGACCACTGATCTCTCCATCTTTATGTTATTACCCTTTTCTGAATGTTCTATAAATAGGAAATAATGAATTTAACCTTTCGAAACAGGCTTCTTTAAATTAGCGTAATAAATTTGATATCCCTTCAAGTTGTTATGTGGATATAATTCAGTTCCCTTTTATCGCTGAGTTGTATTCCAAAATATAGATGTACCACAGATTTATTCATTCACTTGTTGAAGAGCATGTGTTAATTTCTAGTATTTTGCAAATANCGAGGTGGTATCTTCCAAGTTCTCTTTGATTCAGCTTCTATTATCACATCCCCTTCTTTGACTCTCTTAAACTCCCTTGTCATTACAATGGTATGACACAGATAATCCAGGATAATCTTCCTCTCCCGAGGTTTTTAAGGTAATCACAACTACAAAGTATTTTTTTGCTACATAAAGTAACATATTGACAAATTCTAGGAATTAGAATACTGATATACTGGAGGAGAAATTATTCTTCCTGCCCCAAGAATTATATTTCTTTTACATTCAAAAATACATTTTCCCTACCATCTTAAATAAAATGAAGAGGAAAAATAAGCTTATGAATCCAAACATCTATTTAATGAAGCTTCATTAACAAGATCCTCATTATCACTTTTCCTTATACCTGAATCTCCTCTTTGCTTGAGTTCCTTGTTAACACCTCATTGACACCTCCTTACCATATTTCTACTAGCACTTTATAGCTGCATATATATGTATGCGTGTGCAAATGTATATACACTGAAATATATACGTACACACCAATGTTTTAGTCAATTTCAGATTGTATTGCTACTTAAGATTTGAAATTAAAACTTTTTAATGAAAATATGTAGTCCAATAGACAAACAACAAATTTCTCTCCTTATAATCTTGTTTCTGGTTTATATTTATTTTCTTTCAAAGAATGACAAGTGCTGAATGCTAATAATAAATGTTCAAACAGAAGACATTTGGGGCCATTAATTTTGGAATCAAGCACCAGAATCAAATGCCAGATGAATGAAGTTACTACAGAATATTTGGGTGTATCAGCAAGTATCGAGTATCATACCTGGGCCATCTGTTACATTTTAATGTAAGCAAAAATTTT
>NW_007735670.1:5306-6865 GCF_000696425.1 Galeopterus variegatus
GATATAATTCAGTTCCCTTTTATCGCTGAGTTGTATTCCAAAATATAGATGTACCACAGATTGTTTATTCATTCACTTGCTGAAGAGCATGTGTTAATTTCTAGTATTTTGCAAGTATAAATAATGTTGCTATCTATAAACACTTGAATACAGGTTTTTATTGTGAAAATAAGATTTAATTTTTGTACAGTAAATACCTAGAAGGGGCATTGCTGATCATATGATAAATGTAGATTTAATGCAGATTTAACTTTATGAAAAACTGCCAAACTCTTTTCCAGAGTTGCTCCATCATCCTTTCCAGCAATGTAAGTGAGTCCGAGTTGCTTTGCACTTGGGTTTGTTACCAGTACTCAGATTTCTCTCTCTCTCTTTTTTTTCCCCCTTATTTATTTATCTTTTAATTTGGAGTTCTGATATGTGTCCAGTGGTAACTCACTGTGGTTTTAATTTGTATTTCTTTAATACTCGTAATGTGGGTGATTTAATGTGTTAATTTACCATCTATAAATCTTTGGTGAAGAGTATGTTCAGATATCTTGCTCATTAATTATTGGTTAGCTTGTTTCCTTATTGTCCAACTATTTAAAAAAATTAAGATTTAATTTACATACTACACAATTAACCCTTTTATAATGTATAGTTTAGTTGTTTAAACTACATTAACCAGGCTGTGCTATCATTACCACTAATAACCAAATATTTCAATCAGCACAAAAAGAAAAAGACTATCCTATAGCTATCTCCCCCTGAATCCCTATTTGTTCCCCCTAGGCCTAGACAGACACCAATAAACTTTTTGTATGTATAGATTTGCATATTATGAACATAACACATAAATGTAATCATACAACATATGGTCTCTTCTGTCTAGGAGCACACAAACGTATTTCAATAGTTTATGGAAAAACACAATTAAAAGATGAGGCAAAAATTTTCATGAAGTTTTTGAAGTACCCTTGTACTGTTTTCAAGGCTTATTTATGTTTTAGCATGTATCAAACTTCATTTTTCTTAGGGCTAAATAATATCAATTGTACATCTGCTTATACCACACTTTGAAGTGGTATCTCATTGTGCTTTCGATATGCATTTACTGAGTGAATAATAATATTTAGCACATTTCATATGTTTCATGTGTTTATTGGTTATTTTTATATCTTCTTTAGAAAAATATTTAACTCTCTACCACTCTTGAAAATTCAGATTACTTGTTTCTTTACCATTCAGATGTAATACTTCTTAGATATTCTAGATATTATTCCCATGTAAGATACATGACTTGCAAATATATTTTCTCATTCTTTGGAAGCCTTCCTATTTTAATGATGGTAGCCTTTGAAAAACAAACCTTAAAAAGAATTTGATGTGGTACAATTTATCTATTCTTTGTTGTTGCTTGAACTTTAGGTGTCATATATATTTTAAAAAATGCATAACCCAGGGCCGGCCCAGTGGTGCACTGGAGAGTGCGCTGCCTGGGAGCGCGGCGGTGTTACTGCCGAGGGTTCGGATCCCATGTGGAGACCGGTTCCCGCTCACTGGTTGAGCGCGGTGTG
>NW_007735670.1:8084-10784 GCF_000696425.1 Galeopterus variegatus
GCGACACCGAGGGTTGCGATCCCGTTACCGGTCAGTAAAAAGACAAAAAGGAAAAAAAAAATGCATAACCCAAAGTCATAATGATTTACTCCAATGTCTAGATTAAGAATTTTATAGTTTTACTTCTTATACTTAGTTCTCTGATACATTTTGAGTTAATTTTTGTGTAGAGTGTGAGATGGTCTAACTTGATTCTTTTGCATGTGAATATCTAGTGGTCCCAAAACCATTTGTTTGAAAGATTATTATTTTTCTATTGAATTTTCTTAGCACCCTTGTCAAAAATCAACTGACCATAGATGTATGAGTTTATTTCTGCACTCCCAATTCTATTCCATTGAGTTCTATGTCTATCCCTATTACAGTATCACTCAGTCATGAGTACTGTAGTGGTGCAGCAAAGTTTGAAATTGCAAACTATGAGTCCTTCAAATTTCTTTTTCCTTTTAAGATAATTTTGACTCTTCTAGGTCCTTTGTATTTCCATCTAAACTACAGGTCAGCTTTTCTGTGTAAAAAAAGGGGGGACAAGTGGAGTTTTGATAAGAGTTACAATGAATTTGTAGATCAATTTCGGGATTATTAGTATTTTAAGAATATTAAGTCTCCAAAAAATTAACATGAAATATCTTTCCATTAGGTCTTAATTTCTTTGAACAATGTTTTGTAGATTTTGATATACAATTCTATACAACTTACATTGTCTTACTAGACTAAAATCACTGTAACAGCAGGGCTGTGTTTCTTCAGGTATGTCTATGCAAGAAACTGTTGACTTTTTGAATTGAAAGGCTGCTTGCCTTTCTCAGCTTATGGCCTGTTTCTGTGTCTTCAATGAAAGCAGCATAGAATCCTCACATGTCTCTCCTCAGTGATTTCTGCTTCTTGCCTCCTTTATCTCCTTCACTGACTGACTCTAATTACTCCTTCTTGCCTTATCAAGAAATTTATGTTGGCATTGAGTACATCTGGATAATGTGGAAAGATCTCCCTATCTTAAAATCCTTAACTTAATCCCAACTGAATAACATATTCATAAAATCTGAGTATTAGGATTAGGCTATCTTTGGGAGGAGGGTATTATTCTGTCTATCACATTAGATTAATAGCAATATTAATAGTATACAAAACTTTTCTCTCTATAGCTTTGCTCCTTCTTTCCAGTTTTGTATTGTTTTGTCATAAATTACATTATTTTACATCATGTGCTTATCAATACATATTTATAATTATCAATTTAAATATTGTTTTTTCATTCACATAGAAGACTTATACCCAAAAATATATTTATACTGTGTTTTATATTTATCTATGTGTTGACAAGTGCTATTTATGTATGTATATTTGTAAATTAAGTTTCTATCTAAAGGCCTTTTATTTTATACTGAAAAACAAAGTAGATAAATTCACAACACATGATTTCAAGACTTATGAGAAAATTAGAGTAATTAAGATAATGCAGTTTTGCAAAAAAAAAAAAAAAATGGACACATAGACACATGGGACAGAATAGAGAGTCCACAAATAGACCCAAACAAATATAGTCAACTGACCTTTGACAAAGGACAAGAGGCAATTCAATGGAGAATGTGTCATTGAATGTACATATGTTAAAAAAAAGAGAATCCTATATTCAGTCCATATAACTTATACAAAAATTAACTCAAAATTGGTTCTAAAGCTAAATGTAATTTCAAAATTATAAAATCTCTAAAAGAAATAATTGATGAAAAATATGTCACAGTTTTGGTGGTGAGTTTACAGATGAAGCACCAAAAGCATGATCTGATCTACACAAAAGAAAAAAATAAGGTAAACATCATTAAAATTATATGCATGTGTGTGTGTATACATGAGAGAGTACATCAAACA
The DNA here is from genome assembly GCF_000696425.1 of Galeopterus variegatus. Taxonomy (NCBI): domain Eukaryota; kingdom Metazoa; phylum Chordata; class Mammalia; order Dermoptera; family Cynocephalidae; genus Galeopterus; species Galeopterus variegatus. The sequence goes on from NW_007735670.1 coordinate 9,957, forward strand.
GTTCGTAGAAATATTTGTATTGTNTATGTGTGTGTGTATACATGAGAGAGTACATCAAAGAGTTCGTAGAAATATTTGTATTGTTTTTTAAATCTACCTTTTCCATAAACTTTTTGACGTACCCTTTTCTGAGTGTGTGAGTGCGTATTTACATGTGCAAGGAGAATAAAAACATAAGCCATACATTGATAGAAATTATTTTCAAGATACATAGTCAATAAGGGACTGCAACTAAAATAAACAAAAAAAAAACAGTTAAAACTTCATAATATTAAACAAAAAACAATGAAATTTAGAAGTGAGCAAAATATCTAAATAGACACTTAACTAAACAAAATATATTGATGGCAAAGAAACATAGGAGCAGATGCTCAACATCATTTATTTTTAGGGAACTGCAAATTAATACAAAGAGATTTCTTTCAGTAGAATTTTTCAGTTCTCATTGTAGAGATCTTTTACCTCTTTGGTTAAATTTATTCTTAGGAATTTTATTCTTTTGCTAGCTATTGTAAATGGGCTTGCTTTCTTGATTTCTTTTTCTGCTTGTTCGTTGTTGGTGTATAAGAACATTACTGATTTTTGTGTATTGATTTTGTATCCTGCAAATTTACTTAATTCTTTTAACAGTCCTAGGAGATTTTTCATAGATGTTATGGGATTTTCTATATATAGAATTGTGTCATTTGTGAACAGTGACAGTTTGACTTCATCTTTTCCAATTTAAATGTCCTTTATTTCTTTCTTTTACCTGATTGCTCTGGCTAATACTTCCAATACTATGTTAAATAAGAGTGGTGAGAGTGGACATCCTTATCTTCTTCTTCT
>NW_007735670.1:11367-15576 GCF_000696425.1 Galeopterus variegatus
ATACTTCCAATACTATGTTAAATAAGAGTGGTGAGAGTGGACATCCTTATCTTCTTCTTCTAAAAGGAAAAGCTTTCAGTTTTTCCCCATTTGGGATGATGCTGGCAGTGGATTTGTCATATATGGCTTTTATTGTGTTGAAATGTTTACCTTCTATACATAATTTGCTGAGAGTATCATGAAGGGATGCTGAATTCTGTCAAATGCTTTTTCTGCATCTATTGACATAATCATATGGCTTTTGTCCCTGCTTCATTGATGTGGTGCATCACATTTATTGATTTGTGTATGTTGAACCAACCTTGCATCCCTGGGATATATCCCACTTGATTGTGGTGTATAATCTTTTTGATGTGCTGTTTTATTCTGTTCCCTAAAATCTTGTTGAGGCTCTTTGCATCTATGTTCATCAAGGATATTGGCCTATAGTTTTGTTTTTTGGTCATGTATTTGTTTGGTTTTGGTATTAGGGTTATGCTGACCTCAAAGAATGAAGTTGGGAGAATGGCCTCTGTTTCAATTTTATGGAATAGTTTGAGAAGGATTTGTGTTAAATCCTCCTTCAAGATTTGGTAGACTTCAGTAGTGAAGCCTTCTGTTCCTGGGCTTTTCTTTGTTGGGAAACTGCTGATAACTGCTTCAAACTCATTGGTTGTTATTGGTCTGTTAAGATTTTGTATTTCTTTTTGGTTCAGTCTTGGTAGATGTTATGTGTCCAGAAGTTTATCCATTTCCTCCAGGTTTTCAAATTTGTTGGTGGGTAGTTGTAAATAATAGTCTACAGTGATTCTTTGTATTTCTGTGGTATCAATTATAATGCATCCTTTTTAATTTCTGATTTTTGTTATTTGGGTCTTCCCTCTTCCTATTTTATTTAGTCTTACCAATGAGAACTACAAAATTCTGCTGAAAGAAATGGAAGAGGACATTGAAAGATGGAATGCCATTCCCTTTTCATGGACTGGAAGAAATAACATGGTAAAAATGTCCATACTACCCAAAATGATCTACAGATTCAATTTAATACCCAACAAAATGCCAATGAAATTGTTCAAAGAAATAGAAAAATCAATCCTAAAATTCATACAGAACAACAAAGTTCCCAAATGACCAAAGCCAATCCTGAGCAAAAATAACATGAAATAAAATAAAATAAAATAAAATAAAACCAGAGGCATTACCTGACTTCAAACTATACTACAAAACTATAGTAACCAAAACAGCATGGTACTGGCATAAAAACAGACACATGGACCAATGGAAAAGAATAGAGAACCCAGAAATCAACCCACAGACTTACAGACAACTGTTCTTTGACAAAGACACCTAGCACATACAGTGGGGAAAGAACTGCCCCTTCAGTAAATGGTGCTGGGAAAACTGGACATCCAAATATAGAAAAATGAGAGTAGACCCCTACCTCTCATCATTCCAAAATCAACTCAAAATGAATTAAAGACTTAAGTATAAGGCCAGAAACTATAAAACTCCTAGCAGAAAATTTAGGGAAAACACATCAGGATGTAGGACTGGGTAAAGACTTTATGAATAGCATCCTCAAAGCACAAGCAACAACAACAAAAAAATAAATAAACAAGTGGAATTTTATCAAAGTAAAAAGCTTCTGCACAGCAAAGGACACAATCAACAGGTGAAGAAACAACCTACAGAGTGGGAGAAGATATTTGCAAACCATACATCCCATAAGGGATTAATTTCCAGAATATACAATGAACTCAAAAGACTTCACAGTAAAAAAAGAAAATAGTCCAAATTACCAAGAAAGGAAAGAAAGACCACAGTGGTGCATGGACTTCCAGGGGTTGAGAGCATAACTAGGGATGCAAAGTGGAGTGGGGGGAGGGGGGATGGGTGAGAGGTCGGGGATAATTGGGTGGGGAACAAGGGGTATAATTGCAATTTTTAGTAATAGCCATGCTGCCAGTATGGATCTGGCCATAACATCGTGTGCAATAGTGGTGACAATCAGCTTTGTATCACATGAATATTCATAAGCAATAAAAAATATATAATACAAAATAAAGTGTGTAAAAGATCTGAATAGACATTTTTCAAGGAAAGACATACAAATGGCTAACAGGTACATGAAAAATTGTTCGACATCTCTAGTCATCAGAGAAATGCAATTCAAAACCATTTTGAGATAACATTTGATCCCAGTTAGACTGGCTATTATCAATAAGAATAAGAATAACAAACACTGGCAAGGATGTGAAAAAAAGGAAACTTTTCTACACTGTTAGTGGGACTGTAAATTAGTACAGCCATTATGGAAAACAGTATGGAGATTTCTCAAATAAGTACGGATAGAACTATGGTAGATCCAGCAATCTCACTTCTGGATATATACCAAAAGAATGTAAATCAATAAGTTGAAGGGATACCTGCACTCCCATGCTCATTGCAGCTCTATTTACAATAGACAAGTTATGGAAACAACTTCAATGTCCATAAATGGAAAACTGCTAAAGGAAAATGTGGTATATATACACAATGGAGCACTACTCAGCCATTAAAAAGAATGAAATTCTGTCTTTTGCAGCCACGAGGATGAACTTGGAGAAAATTATGTTAAGTTAAATAAGCCAGGCACAGAACGAGAAATACTGCATGTCCTCACTCATAAGTGGGAGCTACGAAACAAAGAAAGAAAGAAGGACCATAATAAAATGTTGAACTTTCAGAAGAAGAGAATAGACCTATGATTACTAGAGGTGGGAAAGAGAGAAGGGGAGGGAGTATGGGGAGTAATCGGGTAATGGACACAAAAAGTATTTATGATTTGTAATGATGGACATTCTTATAATATTGATTTGATAGTCACATACTGTACAAATAATAATAAGAAAAGAAAATAATAAAAAAAGAAAAAGCAATGAGTTTTCACTTCAGATCTCTTAGAATGACTAAAACTGTCATTCATTGCTGGTGAGAATGTCTAACACTATAGACACTTTGGAAGACACTTTGGCAATTTCTAACAAAGCTAAACACAGTCATACTCTTAGTTATTTTCTCAATTGATTTGAAAATTACATCCACTCAAAAACCAACATGCACATTTTTATAGCAGCTTTATTTGCAATTGCCAAAAATGAGGCAACTAAGACTTCTCTTAGTAGGTGAACAGATAAAAATATTGTGGTTCAATTATATAATGCAATGCTCTTTAGCCGTGTAAAGTCATAGAGGAATGTTTAAAGCATATTGCTAAGTGAAATAAGCCAGTCTGAAAAGTCTACACACTATATAATTCCATTTATATGACAATCTTGAAAAGGCAAAATGATAGCGTTATTAAACTTACCAATACCAAGGTTTAAGGTTATTAAACTTACCAATGCCAAGGTTTAAGGGTGTAGTAAGTTTGAGTATAAATAGGTAAAACACAAGTATTAGTAAGGTTGATGAAACTATTCAATATGAAACTGTAATGGTTGGTATTTGACTTAATGCATTTGTTAAAATCCATAGAACTTTACAGTTCAAGGAGTGAATCTTAACATATGCAAATTTTAAAAAGCATTGAGAACATCAGACAATCACAAGAAGAAATGCAAACTGTGAAAAAAGAATATAACTATGTTAAAAATGTATAAAACAACCTGACTGACAGAGTTGAGGAAAGAGATGCTAAGTGAATTTGGCAATGAATGGAGTCTGTAAGACTAAATGCAAAAGGAATTGCACATAAGCATGGTACTCAAATTGATAAGGACTTTTACATGGAGATGAGTTAATAATTCTGAAATCAATATGCATTTATACTAGAACTATCCAAGTAAGCATATAGTGGATGGTGAGAGCCAGGTTTCTTACTGTTGGAGTAGGAGATAAAAGATAAACAAGGAGAAAAAGCTAGAATGATTCATATGTCCATGGATTAGAGTTGGAGACATCAGTATAAACTCATGTTTAGCTTAATATACGGACAGATGGTTAAGTATAAAAATATGTGTATATATTTGTATGTTTAGTTATGTTTATACATTTATGTTTAGATGTTAGTATATACAAATACATTTCTTTGCATTATCATCAGGGATGAAATACGGTCCCAATGTGGAAATTTGTCTCAGGGATGCAATTAATAATTCCTTATGGGTTATTGAAATCACTTGCTGAAAGCACAGCTGAAGCATCACTTTGGACTTAATATTATATGAGGATGCAGTACATGCATTGAAT
>NW_007735670.1:16096-18915 GCF_000696425.1 Galeopterus variegatus
GCACAGCTGAAGCATCACTTTGGACTTAATATTATATGAGGATGCAGTACATGCATTGAATCAAAGATGTTTAAATGGAACTGTGTTTCCAATTGGAACATTATATCAATCAGAGAAACAAGGTTAAAGATCATTTCATAAATGACACCAATTCGGAGCCCAAACTATTTCAGGCCTATCACACAATTGAATGCATATTAAAATATCATTCCCTTGTTTGCTCTATAAAACTAACTAAAGTTACATTTCCTGATAAAGAGGTAACTAAAATGTCCTATACGCAAATAAAAGAGCCTTTGATAATGTACGTGTTTGCCCCTTATAGTGTAGAATAGATTCTGTCAGATCTTACAATTCGTAATGCTTTTGACACCATTCAAGTGATTCAACAGATAACAAACTTCCCTCTGGCTGTTAGGTAACTTATTTATTTATTATTATTTTGTATTGGTTATGAATATTCATGTGATACAAAGCTGATTTAAAAAGTGAAGTTTCAAATGTTTTCCTAAGTCCTATGAAAATCATAAAGAAGTCACAGAAAACAGAAATCAGAAGACTGCTAGTAACTTGTCTGAAGAAAACTAGACTCTGCTCATCAATCTGAATATTTGGCCGACTGTGCCAGTATAAATTGTGATAAACTGTTTTAGTCTGTAAGTTCTCACCAAATAAAATGAAATGCTTTTATAAGCTAAATATACTGCATATCTTGTACACAACACTGATAAAATGAGCATAAATTGCTTACCTATTTTATTGCAGCTGTTATAATTAACTTTTTTGTTAGTTTTTACTTTCCTTTAACCATTCAGAAAAACTTTGTAATAGTTTATTATTTTGTGGAAATGAAGGTAGATAACTCTTTAGATATGTATATACAAGGTAGCTGTTATTGCTGACCATAGAAAAATGTTAAAATGTTGGCCTGTCATAAAAACATATTTTTAAAATGCAGGAGAAGAAGTATGTTTTCCTAATTTGGAAATACACTGAGGATGAGAAAAAGTTTATAGTAATACAGAAATGTATATGCTGAGTGACCATAATTGTCTGATGATATTTGAAGAGGTGAAGAGGTTATGACACACAGAAAAGTAACAACTGACAGTTATTAGATGTATGTGTAGATAGCACCAAAAACTTGATACATTTTTTGAAAGTCATTCTGCTTCAAAAAAAAAGAAAAGTATGACACACAGAAAAGTAACAACTGACAGTTATTAGATGTATGTGTAGATAGCACCAAAAATTTGATACATTTTTTGAAAGTCATTCTGCTTCAAAAAAAAAAGAAAAGAAAAAAAATTAGAAAGTTTCAGCTTTCTTCCTTGATTTCTCTACTAAATTATCTGTAAATCAACTTCACTTTACTAAAAAATTACCTCTGTGCCTTAAAGCCATGTGATGAGAGGGATAGAGAGAGTTAGATGTTTAGCTTATGATGACCTCGTTTGCTTCAGAGTTTTAAAATGATGGCCATTTTAAACATGAATACCTGATACAGTGGGTCTAATTGATAACTATCTTGTCAACCAAAAAAAGCCTGTAGGGCCGAGCCCGTGGCGCACTCGGGAGAGTGCGGCGCTGGGAGCACGCTGCGGCGCTCCCGCCGCTGGTTCGGATCCTATATGGGGATGGCCGGTGCGCTCACTGGCTGAGCGCAGTGCGGCCGGTCTCAAAAAATAAAAAATTAAAATTAAAATTAAAAAAAAGCCTGTAGATATAAAGTGAGTAGACATTTTAAAGAACTGTATGCTAATTTTTGCAGGTTAAAAACTGGCTGCCCCCAAGATCCAATTTTTTAAATGAGATAATAGCTTTTTGTCACGACATTGGGCTGACACGAGGAATCATGAAATATGGACTTGATAAAAACTGCAAATCAAAGATAAGTTTACATTTGACTCTACCCAATTTTGTTACTATGCTAAAAAAAAAAAAAAAAATTCCTAAAGGTTATAGGCATTGAAGTTTAGAAAAATATTATTAGAAAAATGCAGAGAGAGAAAAAAAAATATTGTACCACAATACAGAAAGAAATGTGCCATTTTTAATATTTTTAAAACATAGATACATATTTATTATTTAATTAACTATTGTATTTATGTTCTCCTTTCTAAGTCTTATATGTATGCATCTTTATTACACATAATAATATACTCTACAAAAATTTAAATATCCAATAATTAAAAACAGGTAAAACAAAGCACAATATCAAAATACAGAAAAATTATAAAATATTAGTACATTTTCTTACATTTATTTTTCAGTGTTTTACTGCTAATTGCTTCTAAGTGCCATTGTTAACTTGAAATATTGTTTTGCTTAAATAGGATATTTTTAACAGAGAGGTAATTAATGCAGAAAAATATATAATTCAAAAACAGTGTATAGCTCATATTTAATGATATAATAATAATACATATATTACTTCATTTATTATTGTTATTATTAATATTTTATACTAGTAAATTTGTGTCCTGGGATATTTCTACCTTGAGGTTATAGATATGACACTCTCCATTATCTTCAAAGGATTTATCTTTCACCCTTTATAGTCATGCACTTGTAAACTTCATAAGAATATAGTTTCTATTGCCACCAATTATTGTGGTGTCCAAAGAACTCTGAATCTTATGGAAATGTGGAGAACAAGATACACACATAAGTTGGCGTGACTAGGCAAAAGTGAGAATAAATAACTAATTAGACTAATGCATTTGTATTCTAAATGTTTTTATTTTTTTAATTGAAACATAATTGATGATACATATTTGTGGGGTAGAGTTTGGAATGCCAATATCTGTGTACAATAT
>NW_007735670.1:19287-20413 GCF_000696425.1 Galeopterus variegatus
TCATAAATGTTGCTGCAAATGGCAGAATTTTATTATTTTTATAGCTGAGTAGCATTCCATTTTATATATATGGAACATTTTCCTTGTCCAGTCATCTGTCAATGGACACTTAGGTTCGTTCTCTATCTCGGCTATTGTACATAGAGCTGCGATAAACACTGGAGTGCAGGTATCCTTTCAACATGATAATTCCCATTCCTTTGGGTATATACCCAGAAGTGGGATTGCTGGATCATATGGTAGTTCTATTTGTAGATTTCTGATAAACTTCCACACTGTTTTCCATAATGGCTGTACTAATTTACCATCACATGTACTGTGTAGAAAGGCTCCCCTTTTGCCACATCCTTGTCAACATTTTATTCTCTGCCTTTTGAGTAATAGCTAGTCTAACTGGGGCGAGATGGTATCTCAATGTTGTGTTGATTTGCATTTCTTGGCAATTAGAGAGTGTAGGGAAAATAGAATGGTTTGGTCAAGACCATCACCTTGGGTCCACTTGGGTGTGGTTCAGCACATCTTTTGTAAACAAATTGTGTGTGTGTGTGTGTNATATAGTTTCTATTGCCACCAATTATTGTGGTGTCCAAAGAACTCTGAATCTTATGGAAATGTGGAGAACAAGATACACACATAAGTTGGCGTGACTAGGCAAAAGTGAGAATAAATAACTAATTAGACTAATGCATTTGTATTCTAAATGTTTTTATTTTTTTAATTGAAACATAATTGATGATACATATTTGTGGGGTAGAGTTTGGAATGCCAATATCTGTGTACAATATGTGATGATCCAATCAAAATAATTATTATATTAATCATTGCAAAACATAACTACATTTTGTGCCCATTAAACCATTTCTAGCTACCATCCTCTCCCTTCTCCTTCTCTACTGCTAGGAACCACTATCCTGTTCTCTCCTTTTGAAAGTTCAGTGTATTACTGTGATTATTGTTTATCTTTTTTATTTACTTATGGATTTTTTAGCTCCCCCTCATGAGTGAGGACATGCAGCATTTCTCTTTCTATGCTTGGTTTATTTCACTTAACAATTTTCTCCAAGTTCATAAATGTTGCTGCAAATGGCAGAATTTTATTATTTTTATAGCTGAGTAGCATTCCATT
>NW_007735670.1:21487-22966 GCF_000696425.1 Galeopterus variegatus
TGTGTGTGTGTGTGTGTAGTTAGGGTGCATGCACGTCAATGTATCTTTTTAGATTGGTTGCTAATCTTGTGTTCTTCAGAGTTGATGAAGCAGGCTAGCTGCCAGTTTACTGCCTCAGGTGGCCACCACCCAGGCAGCCATGCTTTCCAACCTGCGGCTTCCAAGGACCTGTTTGCCAGTTACCTAGCTCATAGAACTGCATGTAAGGGGTCTGGTGGCCCAGCCTGGTTTGTGAGGAGTCTGGTGACCCAGCCTGGAGTGTGAAGGGTTTGTGACCCAGTCTTTGAATGGGCTTGAAGGGTCTGTGAGCTCCAGACCCAGCCCTAGCTCAACAATTGGCCCAGTTTGCAGGATTAGCAGCATGTAAAAGAGCCCGACAACTGGTGTAGTCATGTAGCTTTACAATTGGATATCACAAACAGGATTAAAAGAGCTTTACAATTGGCGATGTTGGCAGGATTCCGACATTAGTCTAGCACTACAATTGGTGCTGTGAGCAAGATGCTGACAGTAGCTGAGCACTGCAGAGAGGTTGAGCATTTTTTCATGTACTTGATGGCCATTTATATGTCTTCCTTTGCGAAATGCCTAGTCAGTTTCCTTGCCCATTTTTAATTGGATTATTTGTTTTTTCACTGTTATGTAGTCTGAGTGTCCTGTACATTTCCAATATTAATCCCATGTTGGATGTATAGTTTACAAACATTTTCTCTGATTCTGTAGGTTGTCTTTTCACTCTGTTGATGTTTCCTATGCTGTGCAGAAGGTTTCTAGTTGGATATAATCTCATTTGTTTATTTTTTTCTTTTGTTGTCTGTGTTGAGGTCTTATTCAAAACCTTTGCCTATTACTACATCTTGAAGTGTTTCCCTTATGTTTTTTAGAGAACTTTTATAGTTTCAGGTTTTGTATTTAACTCTTTAATCCATTTTGAGTTAACTTTGGTATGTCGTGAGAAGTACAGGTCTAGTTTTATTCTTCTACACATGGATATCCAGTTTTCCCTGCACCATTTAGTGAAGAGGCTGTCATTTCCTTAATGTTATGTTCTTGATGGCTTTGTTGAAGATCATTTGGCTCTAAGTATATAAATATGGATTGATTTCTGGGTTCTCTATTCTATTCCATCAGTTTGTGTTTCTGTTTTTATGTCAATGCCATGCTGTTTGGGTTATTATTGCTTTGTAACATAATCTGAAGTCAGATAGTATAATGCCTTGACTTTATTTTGGTAGTATGGACATTTTCACAATGTTAATTCTTCCAATCCATGAATGTGGAATGTCTTTCCATATTTTTGTATCCTTTCCATTTCTTTTATCAGTGATTTGTAGTTCTTCTTGTAGATATCTCTCACCTCTCTTTGGTTAAATTTATTCCTAGGTGTTTAATTTTGTTGTTGTTGTTGTTGTTAGCCATTGTAAATGGGCTTACTATCTTGATTTCTTTTTCTTCTGTTTCATCATTAGAGTTTAAAAA
>NW_007735670.1:23882-29563 GCF_000696425.1 Galeopterus variegatus
TTATGGCTTCTATTGTGTAGACATACTTTCACTTTCAGTCTAACTTGTTGAGAGTCAGTTAATGTTTTATCTCTTTTGTTTATATTCTTTAAAAGTCGACATTTTTTTCATTGATCTTTTGTATCTTTTTGTCACTCTTTTATTTAGTTCTGCTGTAAATCTCTTACTTCAGCAAGTAACCATTGAGTGTCATCATGCCTAGGCTATGGAGGCACTCACGGACAATTCTGACATTCAATATGGTTGAAGATACCACATGTAGGCTACTCTACTGCATCTACCTGAAACCAAAATTAAAACACCCTACCCAGTGGTTGATATAAAACACTTTTACAGGAGGGAGTATATGTGCTCAAAAGCCACACCAGAGTAAGAAAAGAAGCAGCTGCTCCACCAAATGACCAGACCTCAAAGTAGGGATTCAAGAAATATGACAAAAAATAAGAAAATATAACACAACCAAAAGAGTACAATAATTTTCAAGTACCAGATCGTATTCATTAGGAAACTTTTGAAATGATTGAAAAAGAATTCTGAGCAACAATCTTAGGGAAACTCAGTGAGGTGCAAGAAGACTCAGAGAGATGACACAATGAAATGAGAAAAAACTATTCAGGATATGAAGGAGGAAAATTTCCTTGAAAAAGAATGTGGGAGAATGACAAAGAGAACAAAATATAACATATAACCAAGAGCTTAATCAGCAGGCTAGAACAAGCAGAAGAATGAATTTATGATCTTGAGATAGTCTTTTGAAATAAACCAGGTGACAAAAAAAATTAAAAAGCAAAGAAAATCTGTAAGAGCTATCAGACAACTTCAGTGAATAAACATCTGAATTATGGGTGTTCTGGAAAGGGAGTAGTAGTGGAAAACTTCACAGGTATTGAGAGATTTATAAACTTCCATATGCAAGGAGTTCAAAGATTCCCAAACAGATTCACTTCATACACATCATAGTCAAACTGTCAACAGTCAAAGACAAAAAGAGAATTATAAAAATATTATGTGTCAAGTCACTTATAAGGGTATCCCCATCAGACTAACAGCAGACTTCTGAGCAGAAACCTTACATACCAGAAAAGAATGGGATAATGGGATGATATTTTCAAAGTACTAAAAGAAGAAAACTGCCAGCCAAGAATACCATACCCAGCAAGGCTATCATTGCTGAAGGAAAAATAGTGTATTTCCCAGACAAATGAAGACCATGAAGGTTTACCACCACAGGATAAGCCTTATAAGAAATCCTCAAGTGAATGATGCATCTGAAATCCAAAAAATGAGAATCACCACTATGAATACATAAGAAAGGACAAAACCTACTAATACAGCTAATATGCAAATGAGAAAGATAAACTATATCTTACCATGGCCAAAGTCAACAAATGCAGAAGACAAGCAATAAAAGGGAAAGAAAGGAACAAAATATATTTAAAATAACCATACTAAAAACAATAAGATGCTAAGAGTAAGACAATACCTATCAATATTAATCCTTAATGTACATGGATTGAATTCTCCACTCAAAAGACATAGACTTGTTGCATGTATTAAAAAACTAGACCCAACTATATGCTTCCTGCAAAAAACTCACCTCACCTGTAAAGACTCACACAGACTAATAGTGCATGGATTGAAAACTACATACCTCACAACTGGAAAATGAAAATGAAAATGAACAGCAGTAGCTATTTGTATATTTGTTAAAATAAACTTTAAACCAAAGCATATAAAAAGAGACAAAGAGGGCTCATTATAATGATAAGGGGATCCATCCAACAAGAGCATATAGCAATCATAAACATATATGCACCAAACATGAGAGCACCAAGATATATAAATCAAACACTACTAAACCAAAAGATAGAGCTAGACCCCAATATAATAATAGTTGGGTACCTCAACACCTATCTCTCAGCATTGGACAGATCATCTAGGCAATGAATCAAGAGAGAAACGCAGGATTTAAACTATGATGTAGACCAATTGTACTTGGCAATTATTTACAGAACATTCCATCCACTAGCTATAGATATACATTCTTTTCATCAGCCTATGAAACATTCTTCAGTATAGACCACATGTTAGGTCACAAATCAAGTCCCAACAAATTTTAAAAAATTGAAATTATTTCCAGTTTCTTTTCAGATCACAGTGGATTAAAAGTAGAAATAAGTAACCAGCAAAACTGTGGAAGCCATGCAAGTACATGGAAATTAAACAACATGCTCCTGAATGACCTGTGGGTCCAAGAAGAAATTAAACAAGAAATCAAATAATTTCTTGAAATTAATAACAATAAAGACACATCATACAATAACCTATCGAAAACTACAAAAGCAGTAGTAAGAGGGAAGTTTATTGTAATGGATGCTTATATCAGTAGAGAAGAAAGACTTTAAATGAACACCCTAATGTTATTCCTCAAAGAATTAGGAAAACAAGAACAGTCCTATCCTAAAATTAGGAGAGGGAAAGAAATATTCTGAATTATGAATGTTGTTGTTAGTTGGTATTTTAAAAAGAGGTTAGAAAGGAAAAGTCATCCAACGAATGAAAACAGCATTGACAAAATAAAAATCTGTAATATACTATTGACAGAAACTATGTACATTGGTAGTGCAATATCCGTTTTAGATATAATTATTAAGCTAGTAGACAGCTTAGCCCCATGGTAGAATATCAAGTGAAAATTTCTGACAAGTGAACCAAGAATCACTGAAGAATTTATGCATGTTGAATATTCAGGGAATTTGTTGAGGAGTATATTAAATACTGTGATGAAGAGTACTAAATCAGTTGAATAATGCATACTCTATTGCTTTAGGCAATATTGAGAATTAACAGTACACACTGGCTTCAGAGTTACACAATCAAGCCTGATCCTGCTGTTGTTTATAATTTAGAATTTCAAATAAATAAATAAATAAATAAATAAATAAATAAATAAAAAGTAAAAATAAAATAGTTATTGCTTACAGTTATTTTGTCCATAATGTGACTTGGAGAAATAAAGTATTCTCTTTTTTTGAATTAAATTTGAGTATATGAATATTGTACATTTAAATAATGCAAAGTATCCTCAAACTATCATGGAGGTAAAAATCTTAGAAAATGAAAAAATCAATGCTACTTAAAAATGCATAAATTTACTTAGGAAAAGAACATAATGGAGTTTTTACATGGGATTTTATTCATTTTGCTGCGTCTGTTTCTGAAAGGTGCACATTCATGTGAACTTTGAAAATTAATAAAACCGTGCATAAAGAAAAATAATTCAGTGCTATGCGTTAGAATGCATATATTGTAGCTGAGTTTACAGAAAAGGAAAGATATGTAACTGTGTGTTGTTTTTGTATTCTTTAGCTGTTGGAATGCTGTGTAATTTAAGTTGCCTTTATAATGAGAAATATTTATTCTTTATTAACCATCATTTAAGTTTTGAAACCAACTCAATATGACAATATCTTCTTAAGATTTCATAGCCACATTAAATTCTATTATCTTACCTCACCATGTAAAAAATATAAATTCAATATTACCTTGTAATAATAATGCTTGCACTTGATAGAATATTTTTACCAAAATTTTTTTTAGTTTATTTCTCTAATTTTTATTATTACTCTGTTGTTCCATGTATTCAAGTAGAAAAATAACATGAAGTCAATTACCATTTACTGCATGCTGTGACATCCCTTGTCCTGTGTTAAATCCTTCACAAATTTATTACATTTGTATCTTGTGAGGCAGGTATCCTGTATCCTGTGAGGCAGGTATACTTATCTTTTATGGAAAGGAAGAATAGTGTCTCACAAGAAAAACCTCTCCTTGTTATTCCTTCTCTGCCCCTCTTTCCATCCTTATATGATAGAGGATGATGTTATTCAAGGGGAAGCATGGGCTTTCACAGATTCCAGGGAAATTTATCTGAAAAGGAAAAAATATTGGATTTGATTCATTTCAAGACCATTATTGCTGGAAGACAAATCTCCTTGAGTAGGGAAGCATGGGCTTTCACAGATTCCAGGGAAATTTATCTGAAAAGGAAAAAAATATTGGATTTGATTCATTTCAAGACCATTATTGCTGGAAGACAAATCTCCTTGAGTCTCTTGCAAGCAAGAGCAAAGGCCTTAAAACCTTTTTGTTCCAGTCTATCTTTACAACGACCTTCGTATCATAAACAGCCTAGCACAGATTAGTATGAGAGCACCAGTTACACCACTTTCTCACTAATACTGATATTAACAGTTTTTATTTTTTGTGCTACAATTTCTGTTTGGGGTGTAGAAATATGGTACTCTAGTTTCAATATTCATTCTGCTAATGATTAATCATTTAAGAATCTTTCCATGGGCTTATTGGTAATTAGGATATCCTCTTTTGTATAATAATTTTCACTTTTCCTTTAACCAATTTTTAAATGAATTCCCTGTCTTTTCTTCTTTTTTTAAATTAAGTGTATTTTATGTATTATGTATAAGAATTTTTTTGTCAGGTAGATGCAGGGTATATATATTCTCCCACTCTGTAATTTGCCATTTTACTATTTTAACAGTACATTTAAATTAATGGAAGATCATAAATTAATAAAATCCATTTTATGAATCCTTGAGCTTTTAATTTGTACCATTTGTGTCCTGGATTAAACACAAAATACACATTACAACTCCTCCAATATCATAAAAAATATTCTCTTCTATTATCATCTAGAAGATTTATAGATTTATCTTGCAACAAGCTCAAATTGCTTGTGATATTTTATTTTTTCAATGTGTCATAGAATTTGCTTAAATGACACTTTGTTTTTGGTGTTTGTATCTATTTTCATGGGATAGATTAGATTATCTTCTTCCTTTCTTAAAATATTCTTGTCAGATTTACATAACAATGCTGTGATCTCATCATACACTGTTTGGGGGAGTATTTCCTATTTTTTTTTCTATACCATGAATGAATTTTTGTAAAGTTATAATTATTTTGTTTTTATTTTGTTTTTTTATGTTAGGAGAATTCACAAGTGAAGCCATCTAAACCTGGAGTTTTCTTCACAATTCGATTCAATTTTTTAATAAATATAAAATTATTCATACATTTTGCTCCTTCTCCAATGTTTTACTTGTTCTTCCTCTCATGGAATTTTTTATTAAAAGTAAGCTCTCAAAAATGTATTGAGAAATATTTTGGGGGATATTCTTTTTGGTCTTTTTAAATTGCTATAACATCTATAACAATAGTTTATTTTTAATTGATTTGGCAGTCATTGCCTATCTTATTTTTTTTCCTTGAAAATACTGCTAGAGTTTTATTGATTTTTATTACTTTTGGTGGGCACTATTATATACCACCCATATCTATCATCAGTGTCGGGTCGGCCGCCGGCGGTACAGCACTAGCCTCGTTCCTTCTGGCGAGCGAGCGGAGAGCCTGGATTCCTCTTTCCCTCCGGTCCCTGTTGGAAGGAGATGGGGGAAGAGAGCCGTGAAGAGAGGTGAGCACACCGCTGGCCCCCCAGCCCAGTTAAAGGACACTCAGACGCTGCGGGGGTTCTGTCGAGGCAGTTCCATTTATTAACACACAAGCACTTGCTTTTATAGGTAGATGGGGAAGGGAGGTCTTTTACATAATCTTATCAGCTTAAAGGTCAAGAGAGCATGCATCCTGTCTCAATGCCTAGC
>NW_007735670.1:30306-31506 GCF_000696425.1 Galeopterus variegatus
TGTGAGCCATAATGGCACCGCTTGTAATGTCTCTTAAGGTGGCGTTAGTTTTTAAGGCCCGACAATCAGAAATTAAAGACATACTCCTCTAGCTGCTGGGCTTACTGCTGAAGACAGTGCTAGGCTATCAGCCATCTTGGTAATTGCCTTAAAAATGCAGCACTACTTCTTCCAAGGTCATCAGTCTTTTCAGAAATAGCTGAATACAATAAATGAACAATATAAAGGTACAAAATCCTAGCCTTTCAAGACAGCTGGGGACAACTTTGAAGGGCTGCCTTAACTCCAGAGATATGCACGTGTTCAGCTGAGGCCTTCACTGGGATACATGACTCTGTAGTCTGACTGTTTAGAACCTAGGAGGCTAAAAAATAAATTCATTTAGTAAAGAGGTAATCAGTATGTGAGAATTCTACCAATATACATGATTTAATAGGAAAAATAGTATAAATGTACTGTGAGAATAAATCAAAGAAGCACGAGAAACACAATAGAACACACAGTAGGTAAGGTAAAAATAACATGACGGTGGTAGATGATAGAAGAAGAAATTTAACATCTCAGAAAAAAAAAAAAATAATAAGCATGTGAAATGGATTCCCTAAGGCCAGGAAAATGAGGGCTGATCTTACGAGGGCTCAGGTAATACACCAATCATTTATCAAAGTAACAAGCAACATGCCAGTGAAGGGGCACCAGCATCACAAGANAAAAAAAAATAATAAGCATGTGAAATGGATTCCCTAAGGCCAGGAAAATGAGGGCTGATCTTACGAGGGCTCAGGTAATACACCAATCATTTATCAAAGTAACAAGCAACATGCCAGTGAAGGGGCACCAGCATCACAAGAGTTCCTTTGGTGCCTCAGTTCTGTAGGCTAGGGCTGATGGTAGTAGGAGAGGCATTTAGAGATTGGGACCCATTGACGATAATGGAATAAGTGTAATAGAGCAACTGTAATCATCTTAGTAACAGTAACAGAACCTCCGCACTTCAGAGGGTAGGTTGTAACATTTAACTGTTAAAAATCAAGCGGGCTTCATTATCATAGTAAGTGGCAATGTAGAGCTTTTTGAAATTCGTTACCCTCTTTTCTGTGTTTTTCTTCCTTTTCTCAAACTGGATATTTTCTACTGGTCATTGTCAAGTTCACCTATCCTGCCATCCTCCGTTTCTAATATGCTTAAAGATTTAAGTAT
>NW_007735670.1:32008-54091 GCF_000696425.1 Galeopterus variegatus
TTTGAAATTCGTTACCCTCTTTTCTGTGTTTTTCTTCCTTTTCTCAAACTGGATATTTTCTACTCGTCATTGTCAAGTTCACCTATCCTGCCATCCTCCGTTTCTAATATGCTTAAAGATTTAAGTACTAATTTTTAATTATTGCATTTTTTCAGTTGTAAAATTTGCAATTTCATTGTACTTTTATGGTCGATTCTCTATCTTTTCATTGATTTTCTTAAATATTTTAAAAATAGCTATTTTAAGATGTGCCTTAAAACTACAATACATAGATGTTTCCAGGCCTGTTTCTATTGCTTCTTTTTTTTTTTTTTTTTTCCTATTGATTTTTTTAGTTATATCATCCTGTCTCCTGGCATGACTTGCCTAATTCAATGTTGGCTCTGTTGCATTGTAGTTTTGAGAATATTACTGTTCTCCTTTAATTTTCCTCTGCCGATAAATTATAATGCAGTCAGATCAGTTTGATCCAATCAGGCTTGGATTTCAGAATTTTAAAGGCATGCTATTTCTGGTTTGCCCTAATTCACTCGACACAGAATCTTGGAGGTAACATCTGAAAGTTTGTGTATTTACTTTCTGCCCCACTCTTTAAAATGCCCTTAACCCTGTGGCTTGACTTCCCTGACTGTTAGAATACCAAAATTTTAGCTTAGCTGATTAGCATCTTAGTAGTTTCTTTCTATACTTTGTCTCTGCCTGTAATTTCATATGTGACAGCACAGAACTCAAAAAGTATGTTGAAAAAGTATTCAAAAAGTACTTGGAAAACCAACTGCTTTACAATGTTTTGTGCATTATTAAGATATCTTGATCTTTTGGCAGGAAAGCAAGGAGTCACCTCAATAGATCCCTCTTATTTCTAGGATGTTTGTTGCTAAACTTGTAACAGTCTTGGTATATCTCCAATGACTTTCCAGCTTTTATAGTTATGTTTTCTTTTTCTTGTTTTTTTTATGAAAGAATTTCATCACAGTTAGAAGAGATACC
Source organism: Galeopterus variegatus (assembly GCF_000696425.1). NCBI lineage: Eukaryota > Metazoa > Chordata > Mammalia > Dermoptera > Cynocephalidae > Galeopterus > Galeopterus variegatus. Next base: position 32,999 of record NW_007735670.1, read on the forward strand.
TCAAAATCTGAGTGCTTTCTGAAATGTGATATTTCTTCGTAGTTCGTTCATTCTCAGGAATATTTAATTTCTCACTCCCCTCTACTGTTCATTAGTACAGTTATATCATTTCCCACATTCAGAATAGTACTGTATCTTTCCTCAGCTATCCTCTTCCCCCACAATCCTTATTTAATGTAAAATTCTTGAGGAAAGGGCACATATATTATGTATTCCATTGCTGAACGTACTTCTTACCTCATACTTGAATAATGAGGCAAGTTGAATGCTTGAACTGACATCATTGAAAGGGAAATACTCTGGTTTATGTAGGATATTTACTTCTTGATATGTCTTTATTTTTTCAGCTGTATTATAAATAATAAGTGTCAACATCTGTTTAAATTGTTCAGACTAGTTATTCCCTTATTACTACAACAGACCCTGCTAAGCTTTGTTCTACTTGCTTTACCCAAAAAAGATCAAATTCAACTAAATAAGCATAAAGAGAATACAAGAGTACCTCCGAGTGTTAGTATTTCTGTTTTATGATTTTCTTGAAAATTTTATGTTTTAAGAAATTAAAGTTTGTGTTCTATGTTACATAAGGTATTATATATTTTTATTGTTGGAAATCATGTCAGTGAATCAGAGATTTAAAATTCTCTCCACAAATAATTATTTTAACATAACCAAATTAGCTTCTTAAGATACATGAATATACTTTTATGTATGAATATTTGCATTTCTTCTGCTCAAACTATCGACAGAAAGATTCTTTTAAAAAAATACAGTTTCTTCTCTCATACATATGCCACATAATGAAGTTGTTAAGAAAAGTGAGAATACATTTGCCTTCCTGTTCTTGATAATTATTTCCTAAGACACTACCGCAGTTACATGAATCATTTTTATTTCTTTTGAAGAAAGAAGGTAAAAAGCTGTCATTCCTGTTTCTTTACAATGGATGCTATCTTTGATAGGGAGAATTCCCAAGTCCCTAGACTTCAGTAACTTCAGTGCAGGCTTCAGAATTGTAAAATGACATCCCATAAGACTTTTGGAAAATAAAATCTTCAAATTCTCAGGACAACTTCCTCAATGAGATCAAATAGAGACTGAGGCCTGAAGAATAAACAGTAGTACCTAAAGAAGGGAGATCGTTGTGTTCTAAGCACATTTATCAGGTCCCAGATGGGAAAAGGTACACAAAATGTTCTGGTAACTGTGTTTACATGAGATTCAGTACTTGAATTTTCTTCTTCCCACAGATACTTCCATAACTCCTACAGCCGTCTGTATACAGAGATAAAAATAACATCTTATGTGTCGCCTGTATACATCACATATAGGCTAAACCTTAAATGGCTGGTGAGAGTTCATGTGGTCTGGTCTGTAACTGTGTTTACATGAGATTCAGTACTTGAATTTTCTTCTTCCCACAGATACTTCCATAACTCCTACAGCCGTCTGTATACAGAGATAATAATAACATCTTATGTGTCACCTGTATACATCACATATAGGCTAAACCTTAAATGGCTGGTGAGAGTTCATGTGGTCTGGTCTTGCCATAAGTTTGATTTTGTGACCATTTCTGTTCTATTATTTCATTTAGAGTCTTATATTAATTGAAATAATATTAATTACAGTAGTTGGTATTACAACAAACTCCTTTAAAGTAAAATTGTTTCTTCCAAACCCTTGGTTCATATGTTTCATCTTATGCAATGTCTCACTCAATTCCAGTAACTAATTAGCATGGGACACCTAAACCATGGACACAGTTCTGTATGTTGAACAATATCTTGACTTAAAAAAGCGAGCTCGGCCAATTTAATTACTCCACATTTCTTAAGGATTACAAAAAAGAAAGAACTACCAAGATAAAGAAACTTTTAATATCAGAAGCAGAAATGGATAGACAGCATGAAGAAGAGCATAAAAATACAGTGTGGGTTAGAGAAAATCGGTATAAAGCTGTAATTATGAGGTCTCCTGGACACATTAAATTACCAGAAAGTAGAAATTACGAGTAAAAAGAACAATATGTTACAGTGGAAATATAGAAAAAGTATAAAGAATAGACATGAAACATTGGGCAGTGCCTAAAGTAAGGCAGTAAAAAAAATAATATATATGTATGTATATGTATATATTTTATATATATACACACATATATATGAGAGAGAGAGACCATGAGAGAGAAAAAGAGAAATGTTAATTTCATAAAAGAAAACTCAATCTCTAAATCCTCTTCACTTCCCATAAACTTACCTTACAGTTGTATGAGTGACCCCTCAAACAACTTATATAAAAATTTATATTTTTAAAACTGTCATTAATCTGATCATTCTATTCAAACAGATAAATGTGAGAATTTTCGTGCTGGGGTGCTGAAGAAGGTTTGAGTTTGTGTCTTCTATCAATACCCCACATAAAGTAAAATGTTTACATATATACATATCATAATACCTAATGGCTGGATTTCTATGACCTCTAAAGCCCATTACTGTGATTTCTGAAATAAGGAATCTTGTTGCTTGGAACAATTTCCTTAAGAAAACATTCTGGTGCTAATAACACTTATCAGTACGACATAATGCAAATGTTCCTTCACAGAGGATTTTAAACTTAGTAGGTACTTTAGTACTGTCTTTGAAAGTCAGAAAAGATTTTAAAGAATAAGAAACTTTTCGACATGAAAAGGCCCAGGAACATTTATTATACTGTACAGTAAAACTCATTAGGATCCAGTATTTATTGATCATTTTTTCATAATAGTATTTAACTACTGTTTCAGAATAGGAGACTTCACACTTAGTTCAAACCAAAAGATAAAGGATTTATTAAAGAAAATAATTGGCAAATACATTTTCTTATGTAAGAAACTATCTAAAAACAACTTGTTTTAGATATAAAGAGCCAACTATTTTAAGAAATGATAAATGAACCTCAAAAGTATATTTGAAGGAAAATAAAGCACACAAACACATGCAAGAACTTATGTCATGAATCCAGGAAAATAATTAATCTTAACCTGTGTGACAACTTTTTAAGAGTCCATTACTAATTAAAAAGTAGAGATCTCAGTATTATTTTTTGTCTATTATCTTGTAAAATTTTATTATTAAGTTTGTTGCTCAAAAATTCAATTTGTATTCGTTTTTTAAGTGAGAAGTGATAATGTATTTTTTGGCTATTAAGATTAATTAATATAGACGCAATAAAAATTTGGAAGTAAGTATTTACACTTATACAACTTTATATGGGAACTATCCATTAGTAATCCTGTTAACTTCTTAATGACTTCTTTACTATGTGTCATCAATAAAGGCTTGGGCAATTCAAATGTAAGTCTACAAAATTTCTTTTCAGTAATTGTACACATTAACCATCAGATTAATTATCCTGAAATATAAGGGTCAAATCTCAACCCCCCTCATGCATTTGTATATTTACTTGTTCATTTTTGTTAGCTCCCACAAATGAAATTTATCTTGAATAAAATTTGTATTCCCTACCTTGGCTAAAATATTCCTATATTGGCTATAATCAAGACTTTAAAAATTGTTTTCCTTCTTTATTTCAAATCAAGGCTGAAACATTAACAGTCATTTAAATTTGCTTCATTCACTTACATCCAGGCTAATATGTACTTGAAAAGTCTTATAAGTCTATTTACATTATTTCACTATAAAAATTTACTTTTTTAGGGCTGGCTCCATGGCTCACTCGGGAGAGTGCAGGTTCGGATCCTATATAGGGAAGGCCGGTGCGCTCGCTGACTGAGCGTGGTGCAGACGAAACTGTGCGGAGGGTTGCTATCCCCTCACTGGTGAACAACAACAACAAAATAATAATTACTTTTTTTTAACTTTTCCAAATGTCCTTTTTTAAATTGTAAAATTTAGTGTTTCTATTACCAAAGTAGACCAAAGAAGATTGAAAATAATAAATTGAAAAAATATTTACCAAATCAATCTTTCTTTTTATAAAAAGTTTATCATGGTTTTTAGTATGTAGACATCACACAGCCTTTCATTTATGTTTATGATCTCTAGCAAGAATTAGAAAAGAGAAATACATGTTTTAAAATATTTCATCATGCCTATAAAAATTATAGTCTATGTTACAAAAGTGAGAGAATAAATTAATTTTGCTTTTTGCAGTCTTTAAATCTATGAATAAATGACAACCTATAGTCATATTTAAGTATGTAGGATAAAAGGATATTTATTATCAATATTCAACCATAGTTACTCTGTGCCATTAAAACAAAATAAATGAGATACAAAATCTATGGATTTCTCCGAGGGATTACTTATTTTTCTGTAATTTTATAAATTATTTCTGAAATTTTAAATATTTAGGAGATGGATTAAAGAAAATTGTTGGCCTCTTTTCTCTTCTACTGCATTTGAACACCACCTGAATCCCTTTATTCTTAGAAAGGTTTGTTGCTTGCTTGGCAAAATAGACACCGGTTTAAATTTTAAAGTTTGACTGAAATGCTATGATCTCATTTTCTTATATTTTATGTTTTGAAACTATCAAAGGTGAAGCTATGTGAAAGTTATTTTTATTTATCCGAGCTTTAACAAACTTGTAATAATTTTTGATGTAATGTTCTGATATTAAATTGTCATAATTATTATCCCCGAAAAGATAGTATTTTTAGTTTTCTTCTTCTTTGTTTTTTTGCTTATTTAAAATTTGTGTTACTTGTATTACACATATGTATGTAATTTTACATGATTATATAAATGCAATTTATTCCTCCCTTATTCCCTTCTCCCCTTCCCATTCCTCCCTCCATCTCTCTCTCTTTCTGTTTTTCTTTCTTTCCTCCTTCATATTTTTTAACAAGCATATGTACATTTATTTCTTTAAATAATAAATACATAAACCAAATAATAGATGAATAACAAAATATTCTGTAGAAAGTAGGGCTTCACATATTCACAAAAACTGGAGATGTAAAACTTATTAAAATTTACATATTTCATTTTACAACCTCTGTAATTATTTGAAATCTCCAAGGTCTTCCAAAACCATGCAAATATCAAATTAATTTCAATGGAGGAAGACAAACAAACTTTTCAAAGGCAAATTAATTTCTAAGCAAGTCAGCAATGCCACTCAATAAAAAGAAATAAAGAATGGAATTAAATATCTAAGTTAAGCAACATAAATTGCAAAAAAATAATCAATAAAACAATATAAACACAAGGACACTTCAAAAAGTTCATGGAAAAATAAAATTGTACAAGAATGGAATTAAATATCTAAGTTAAGCAACATAAATTGCAAAAAAAAAATCAATAAAACAATATAAACACAAGGACACTTCAAAAAGTTCATGGAAAAATAAAATTGTAAGATAATGGAAAACATTCCATTAAATTTTGGTTGTTGTTTTTTGTTTTGTTTAAATTTTTCTCTAGTTTATTTTTTTTTAAAGACTAAGATCATAGAAAAATATGTTCTTTGACCACAGAAACAGAAAGAAACTTAGAAAGCTCACAAATGTGTGGAAATTAAACCACACTGTACTGAGTAAACAATGGTTAAAAAGAAAAATTACAGGAAAATTAGAGAATGCTTTGAGATACAGATCAAAGTACAACATGTAAAAATTTATAGGATGCAGGACTCATGCAGTGCCTATAGGAAAATTTGTATTTGTAAACACCTATACTAAAAATAAGAAAAATCTCAAATTAGTAATGTAAACTTCTGTCTTAAGCACATAGAAAGAGAAAAGCAAACCAAACCAAAAGCAAATATGAGAAGGAAATAACAAATATTTCAACTGAAATATACAAAATAGGGAATTAAAAAAACAATAGAGAAAAGAACAAAACCAAAATTGATTTTTAAAAATAGATAAATAAAATTTGCAAACATTTATCTAGACCAACCAGGAAAGAAAGAGAGAAGACTGAAATTATCAAGATCAAAAATAAAGCAGGGACATTATTACATTGTCACTATAGCTTTTTGTGGTGGTCAGATTTAGTTTCATTCTCTTGTTTATCACATTTTTGTTCTACCATGTGAGTTTTGTTCTCTCTTGTGCGTTCACGGTAGTGATTATCATTTTTCAGATCCCAGATGCAGTACTTCCTTGAGGAATTCTTATGTGGCTGGTCATGTGGTGGTGAACTCCCACAGCTTTTGTTTGAAAAATACACTATTTTCCCCTCATTTCTGAAGGAGAACCTTGATGCGTATAGTATCCTTGGCTGTCACTGTTTTTCTTTTAGTATTTTGAATACATCATCCCATTTTCTTATGGACTGTAGAGTTTCTGTTGAGAAGTCTGCTATAAGTTTGAATAGAGGCTCCTTTGTAAGTGACTTGATGTTTTTCTCCTGCTTCTTTTAAGGTTCTCTCTTTGTCTTTGAGCTTTGACAGTTTGACTATCAAGTGTCTGGTACAGGATCTTTTTGGGTTGAATCTGTTTGGGGATCTTTGAGCCTCCTGGTTCTGATGGTCCATGTTTCTCCCTTTATGTGGAAAGTTTCTATTATTATTTTGTTGAATAGTTGTTCTGTTACTTTTCCTTTTTTCTCCCCTTCTGGAACACCCATGATTCTAATGTTTGCATGCCCAAGGTTGTCTACTAGCTCTCTTAGATTTCTTCATTTTTAAAAATTATTTTCTTCTTTCTTTTTCTTTCTTTTTTCTTTTATTTTTTTGTCAGCCTACTAACGTAGGCTGACAAAAAAATATCAAAAAGACTACCTTCAAGATCAGAAATTCCTTCTGCTTGTTCTAGCCTGCTGCCTAATAACGTAGGCTGACAAAAAAATATCAAAAAGACTACCTTCAAGATCAGAAATTCCTTCTGCTTGTTCTAGCCTGCTGCCTAAGCTATCAGTTGTGCTTTTTATTTTGTTGAGTGGATCTTTCAGTTCCATGAGTTCTGCTACATTCTTTTTTTATGTATTAATCTCTTAGTAAATTTGTTCCTTCATATCCTGGATTTTTTTCTTATATAATTATGTTGTCTAACTGAGTCTTCTCATATCTCAGTGAGTTACCTTAAGATTGTTGCTTGGAATTCCTTTTCAGTCATTTCTAGAGTTTCTTGCTCAATAGGGTATGATATTTGAGGATTACTGCATTCTTTTGATGTGTTATATTTTCTTGATTTTGGATATTTTTAGTAGCTCTGTGTTGATGTTGGGTCATCTCGTATAGCAATTGCTTCTTCTATTCTTCTGGACTGGGCTTTAAGGAGAGAGACATCCTTTTTTTTTTTTTTTCCTCCAGTCTCTGCTGTTGACATTCTTCGTGTCAATGCTGTCAAGTGTCTGATGTGCTACCTGCATTATGGCTATGACTATTGCTATGGCATCAAACCACTTTTTCAGCACCCATAGTTGTGGCAGTGTCTGTGGTGGGCCACTCACAAGAAAGTGGTGTTTTTGGTGTGCTCTCTTGCCTGTTTCTGGATAGTGGGTACTGTCCATGTCTCCTTGCCTAGGACCCTGGCATGCTCTCTAGCCTGCTTCCAGCTGAAGAAGATTGTTGCCTTGGCTCCTGTTATCTCATTTGAAACAAATTCTCTTTACAGATTTCACAGCTGGCTATGCAAAACAACTTCAACTTTTGTGAGAACTTTACTAACAGCATTTTTTGTTGATGAATGTAAAAATTAGCAAACTGCATACTTTGTAGATTTTGATGTATTTTTTTGCATACTCTCTTATTTTAGTTATTGATAAATGGAGAAACTAAATACACCAAATACCTCTTAGAATATAAAATATTTGAATAATACAAATATATCATTCCTAATAAATAAATAACATAGTATATTTTATAGTTGTAGTTATGTGCCAGGAAAAAAATACCAACAAAAATAAGTTGTCCAGAAAACATTGGCTAGAGTGGAATAAAGTTTTTTAATATTTTGATAAGAAAACTTAATGTATCTAATTGCCTTTTTCAATGTGTATGAAAGTTCCTAGTTATTTATGAATATTGAAGTTATTTTCTTGATTCCTTGTTAATGGCTTGTGACAGCCAAGAGTTAAAATATGGGTATCCTATTATATAATGTAGGAGAACAGCTGGAACACAGTCTGCTTCTGCTGATGCTCTTGACAATGTGTCTCCTAATGCCCTAAAAGCAGCTTCTCACTGCATTGCTGTTACTTCACACTTTCAAGCTCCAACAATTGGCCTACTGAAATATTCAAGTGCCACATTGAGGAAAATCCATTTCCTCCCATTGCAAAGAGATAGCAAGGCAAATTTGCAATGAATACAGAAAAACAAAACAAATTACTGACATCTGTGATTGCCCTAGTTTCTTGAAAACACACCAGAAAATTTAACTTTTTGAAGAAATTTTTATCAACTCTATTCATATGTAAAATTGTTCTAGGAAAATTTTTCAAGGTATTAAAAGATGGCATGGAATTATGAAAAAGTCAAAAAGAAATATTGCGAAGATGAAACAGGAAAAAAGTAAATATGACTCTAGTATAATTATCCCTGATAAAATTATGGGCATCAGAGACAGAAAAGTCCTCTGCAGACATATAGCATGTTTCTTGGGAACTTCCAGTTTACTCCTAAAATAGATTAAAACTTTTCTAGACAGGTTTAACATTACGTGAGCCATGGATCTTTTCTCACTTTCCCAGGAGAAATACTTTCACAGATAAATATCAGAATCAGTATCTGTGATGTGCCTTCTGTTAGTGAAAACTAGTATATGAAATAATTCTCTGGAGAAATATTTGTAACTACTATCTTTAGTCATTTGAACCTGGTCTAGACAAAACTACTGATCCACTAGGAAAATACATGGTCTGATAACATCAGAGCTTTATAACGCCAAATGTCTGTCCTCTCAAAAGTTCTTATACTTCGGGCCGGCCCGGTGGCGCACTGCTACAGTGCACTGCTTGGGAGTGCGGTGGCGCTCCCGCCGAGGGTTCGGATCCCACATACAGACCGGTTCCCGCTCACTGGCTGAGCGTGGTGTGGGAGCAACACTGAGGGTTGTGATCCCGTTGCCGGTCCCAGTCCGGTACGGGCTCGACACTGAGGGTTGCGATCCATTGCCGGTCACGAAAAAAGACAAAAAGGAAAAAAAAAAAAATAACACCTAAATAAATATTTAGAAAATGTAAAACCAAAGAAATTAAATGAGGTCAGTAAGCTGTGAGCAAAAAAACTTATCAACAGAGAACTCCAAAGGCACAGATATGTAGAGGACAGTACTAGAATTTCAAGGATACTTAAGTATTTATATAAATGTTTAATTTTAGTAGAAAGTAACAATAGAAAGTATCTATAATTGAGCAGTTTATGATGCAACTGAGAAATTCATTACACAAATAAAGTGATTAATGAGTCTCAAAATATTCTTTGGAAGAATATGTGAAGAAAGAAGAATTTGCTTACTCATGAGAGAATGAATTGATGAGAGAAAACTGATGAACATTAAAAAAGTGAAGTGACTTTGTCTAACAATCTTCCCTACCCTTAGAATCGTACCTACGCTAACAAGAACCAAACTGATTTCCAGATTACAGAATGTTGAAATCAAAAGATACCCTTTTTCTCAAACAATGCAATGTGCTTTGCCACATTTTTTTAAATGTCAATATAGTACTAAAGAAAGACATGATTACTTTTATGCTGTTGATCATCTGTATAGCGTAGCCAAAAATAAAACTCTTTTTCAGAAAGTAGTATTTATTTTATTCATGTTTAGTAATAAATGTTTTATAGTTAAAGAACAGAAAAACAGAAGAGTAGTTAGTACAAACAACAAATCATAATACAACAATTGCCATTTCTGGAGTAATTGTTGCTAATATTTTATGACTTTTTTTCTGATTATTTTTCCTATGAAAAGATTGTCTGTATTGTATTCATAATGTCTATATTGTTAAATATAAAATTTAAATTTATCTGTTTAACAAAATATTATGCAAATTTCCCTGTATCTTTTTTCTTAAAAAAAATATTTTAGTGATGATATATCTCGGCCATCATTTACTAAGTTAATTATGTTGTGTACCAACATACATATATGTTGCCATTAACTTCAATGGATATATAATTTTTACATATATCATTGAGTTTTTTCTTAAGTGAGTTTCTTAGTAATAGGATTAGTTCATGGGTTAAAGAACATCAATAACTGGTTGGTTATAAAAAGTACTGTGAAACTTAATTTTTTTTTTCAAAATTTATACTCTTTCAAAATATTGAAAATATTCAAGTATTTTGTCCTACTCAGTACAGTTTAAATAGATAAGAGTTTAAATAGTTTAAGTAGTTTAAATAGATAAGAGTAAGTAGAATCTACCTTTGGCTACTAGTGAAGTTCACTATTGTGTTACTATATTTATTGGTTTTCCTTCCTTCCTTCCTTCCTTCCTTCCTTCCTTCCCTCCTTCCCTCCTTCCCTCCTTCCCCTACCTTCCTTTTTTCTCTTTCTTTTTTCTTTCAGAATAAACCAGTCTTACACATTGCCCCTTCTTAATAATGTTTCTTTCTTTCTTTCTTTCTTTCTTTCTTTCTTTCTTTCTTTCTTTCTTTCTTTCTTTCTTTCTTTCTTTCTTTCTTTCTTTCTTTCTTTCAACTTTGCTTTGGATACTGTATTAGTCTGTTTCTGTAGCTTGTATAAAAATACCTGGAACTGGGTAATTTATAAAGAAAATGAAATTTATTGCTTACAATTTCTGAGGCTGAGATGGCCAAATTCCAGAGAACACATCTGGTGAGGTGTGGTGGTGACTGCAGTGCTGCACGGTATCACATTGCAAAAATGACAGAGCAGAGAAAGCAAGAGGGAGAGACAAACTCTTCATGCTCCCTTTTTAAAGTCCTCCAAACCATGCCCATGACCACCATTTTTAATCCATTCACTATGGTGTGGTCCTATAATCTCATTCCGTCTTCAGGGCTCCACATTTCAATCACCATGATAGGATTTCCCACCCTCTTAACAGTCAGAGTGGGGGCCAAGTTTCTGATACGTAAAACTTGGGTGACAAAGTTCAAGCTTCAGTGAGTTTGGGGGCAGACATAATTCAATTCACTACACATAGTGTTTCAAATTATCAAGTAATGCATTCTATTTGTTGTTTATTTCAGTTGAAAAAACACAGACCTGCAGAGAACTGAGAATAAAAGTTCTCTTTCATTTGCTATCCCATTTCTAATATATAAATATTTAATGAAGCTTATTTTATATTATTCTAGCATTTTAAAAATAACATCTTCATATGTAAAGTATATAGATACTATGTATTTCTTAAAGCATGACATACATATTCAAGCATAATTAGATATAATCTATACAGAAAAGAATATGCATATATTTAATTTTAATGTAAAGGAATTATATAACACATAGTAATTTCTGAATGTTTCTCTCTAAATTAATATTTTAGTAACATCTTTCTGTTTTAGCATATGTTGGCTAGTTTCACATTTTATTAGTCATGTAGTAATCCATTTTCACAGATATTATCTCATTAAAAAATGCTAAATGTATTTATCAAATCTGTATTGAACATAATCCGTAACTACTGACCTAGGAATACTAAAACAATTTTATGGTAATGTAATTATGATAAAATCAAACAAACAAACATACCATAAAATAAATACTATTTTGTGGCTGGCAATATGGATAAAGTCTGGAGATAAAATGGCAGAGTGCAGCATTGCAGATAAGAAAAGGTTCTTACCTTTTCAAAGTCTTGAAGGGATAACATAACACCTTAGTTAAAAAAGAATTTTCTTGAGCAGCCATCCTTAAGAGTGATTTTCGATCAGTTTTTGCTGGTCTATTTCTTCTCCTATTCTCTGATCAAGCCAGCTCAAATTGTAATAAGTGCTGCCATATTATTGTTTTATCTGTTTGCACCTGAGTGAAGAAAAAACAAAAACAGAGATAAAACTCTGAAATGGGTTATCCCTGCCTGTTAAAATGTAATTGATTAATATTCTCAAGTTATAATGCTTTGACATACCACCATTCTACTATCACAATCACCACCATTTTCAACATGGTAAGGAATTAGATAAGGGAGAAAAAATGATTGTGTGTTTGTGTGTGTGTGTGTGTGTGTGTGTGTGTGTGTGAAAAAACATATGACAGAGAAGATATTTCAAATTAATGAGTAAAAAGAGAAATTATTTAACAAATTGTGGATTAAAAAGAATTAAAAAATAGGTAAACAAAATAACAACAAAATGGTTTAATATTGTCTTTTTTATCTTTATCTCAATATAAATAAATTAATAATTAATACTAATTAATAAATTGCTTTTAAATATTAAAGCAACCCTGAATTCCTGGGATAAATCTCACTAGGTATTTAATACCTTTGGCTTTTGTATCAGGTTAATTCTAATCTAATAAAATTTGTTGATACCTGTTACCTCTTCCTCAATTTCTGAAAGAGTTAGTTTAGAATAGGTATTATTTATTCTTTCAAGATTGATTCAGTCCCCTAGTGAAATAATTTGGGCCTATATCTTTTTTGTACAAAATTTTTAACACAAAAATCAATTTTTTTGGTACCTCTCACATCTATTAAGATCATAGTATTTTTTAAAATTTTCAGCATATTGTTAGCAAATTTTTAAAGTACTTGTCTATCAATTTCAATGATTGTATGTTTTCTGTGTTTGTATATAATTGGCTGGGTTTTTTTTCTCTGTGTATAATTAATATTTTCTTGTTTATTTGCATGTTTAGAAATTTATAACAATGCTAAAAATTGAAAACAACACATTGTTGACTGTCTGCTTTCACTATCATCCTTTAAAGGGTGTTGTACTTATTTGTCAGAGTCTAGTTAAATTTTGGATGAGCTTGAGTCTCATGAGACATGTTTTCAAGCTATTTTGAGCCAGAACTAGCTTTCTCTTTAGTACTAGTTTATTTCTACTACAAAGCATGATAATTCTGGCATCCTTACTGAATACTCTGGGTGTTCAATACCTCTACACTGTTTGATTGGAACTCAGATGTTTCCCAGGACTGTGTAAGAAACAAAAATAGTTCTGCCTCCAAGTGCCCAGTAGTTCCCTGCTCAGCCTTATGAAGCTTCATTCTACATATTAGTAGTTTCATATTCAGCAACATATCCAGGGGAGCCTCTAAGCAGTCTAGACTTTTTTCTCTGTTTATCTCTCCTTTCCAATATGCTGGCCTACAAAATCTGGTTGTTTCTACTCCCCAAATGTGTATCCGTGATGTCTTAACTCAGCCTAATTGACATGCTTTTTATTTTCCCTAATCTATTAATCTTTATTTATCCTTATGGATCACATTCCTGTTGTCCAGTGGCTGGAAATATCTGTCTTAGATTTTTTTTTTTTCATTTACCTAGTTGCTATGGTAGAAAAGTATATGTGTTAGCTCCTAGTCCAATATTATTTCAGAAACAGAAGTCATTACTTTTGATAATGTCTGAGCCTTGGAAAAACCACTTGAGTGAATTAAATTAAAAATATTGCAATTATATTGAAGTCTTTTACCTGATTTTTCTAAATTTTGTGGGGTTTTTTTCAAAATATATTAGACCTTTTTAAATAAATATTTTATAAATTGAATGTAAAAAGGTATATATTACACTATTTTTAAATCAATAGCAAAGCTGGAAAGAAGAATATTAAAAGGTATACCTAAAATGAAAAAAGCTGAATAAGTTAATTGAAAATTCAATTGTGTAAAAGTTTAATTTTGGAAATTTGTAATTCCCTTTGAAATGTTTCAAATTCAGGAAAGAACATTTTGTTGAGCTCTTATTTTGAATTTAAAATGATTGCATTCTATTCTGAATGAAATGCAGCTGAGAAGGTCCATAATTATGTAGCATCCAAATTTGACCATACTTTAAGGTTGAATATAAGTAGGCACAATTTATTTGATAAGTCGGTCTGGTAAAAATCTTTTCAAAACAGTTGCAATGATTGGAAGCAAAATAAGACTGCTTATGAAAATAGTTAAATTAAAATATTTAAAAATTTGAATATGAAAAAAATTATAAGCAAACATGTTTTGCTCAGAGCTTACCAAATATCTCAGTACCCATGTGGACAAATCTTTCTTAATTAAAAATACTTTGTTTTAAAAAGAGTATGAACAGGTGTCAAAACTTCAATATTTTCAAGAAAACTTAGAGGAAAGCATTAGACAAACAGGAAAAATAAGATTATTTTAAAAGTTCTTCAGAAAAATGACTAATAATGCAGCATTAGCAACACATATTGCTAAGAACTAAATATACCGTGAAAATGTGCTAAGGATAATTAACTGTTTATGTTTTCATTTGCTTTTATTTATTAATTTTAAATGATATATAGTAAAATATTCAAGTAGTAGGTATAGATAGAGATTGATGACTTTTGTGAATGCATAACCATATAATCATAAGCAAGATCAAAATATGTAATAATTTCATCTCATAATATTTGTTTGTTCATTTTCCCAGTCATTAGCAAGACCAGTTGTTACCAGATTAAAATAAACTGTCATACTATATTTATGTAAGCCTTGTGGTAACCACAAAGAAAATATGTGTAGGAAATACACAAAAGAAAAAGAGAAAGGAATAAAAGCTTATCAATACAAAAAATTAATAAATCACAAAATTAATCAAGAAATAACAAAGAAGGCAGCGAGAGAGGAAAAGAGGGACCAATTTAAATAAATACAATTATGAGAAAGATAGAAGACAATTTTTAAAAAATGGCTAGAGTAGGTGGCTCCATAGCACAATGGATAGTGCATTGGACTTCTAAAAAATGGCAAGAGTAAAACATTCCCTACCCATAATTAATTTAAACACAAATGAATTAAATTCCTCAAGTATAAGAGTGAGTGAGTGAAGGAATGGATAAAAAATAAGATTCAACTTATGCTATCTAGAAGAGACTCACTCTTGGTTTAATAACACACATGAGCTGAAAATGAAGAGATGGGAAAAGATGTCCATGCAAATAAAAACCCCCTAAATCAGGGTGGCTTTACTTATATCAGACTCAGTAGGCTGTAAGTCAAAAACTGTCATAGAGATGAAGAAAGTTGTTATCAAATGATAAAATTGCCATGTCATCAGGAAGACATGACAATTACAGATATATATGCAAGCAACATCAGAGCACCTAAATACATAGAGCAAACACTGGTAGAACTGACGGGAGAAATAGACAGCAATGTGATAATAGTAGAAGACTTGAATACCTAACTTCCCATAACAGACGAATCATTCAGACAAAAGAGAGAGATGAGAGAGAGAGAGGGAGAGAGAGAGAGAATTTGAACAAGACTATAGACTGAACAGACTTGGCAAACATATACAAGACATCTAAATAAACAGCTGCAGAATACACAATTTTCTCAAGTATGCATCGAAAATTTTCCAGGAGAGATCTCATGGTAGGTCATAAAAGAAATTTTAACAAATCTGAGAAGTTAGAAATCATATCACATATCTTTTCCAATGACAATAATCACAATGAAATAAAACAAAATCAAAATCAAATAAAAAAATCAGTAACAAAAGGAAAATCATGAAATTTCCAAATATGTATAAATTAAACATGCTCTTGGACAATCAATGGATCAAATGAGATTATAAAAGAAAAATTAGAAAATATCTCAAGACAAACAAAAATAAAATCACAACCTACCAAACTTACAGAATGCAGCAAAAGCAGTTTAAAGAGAGAATTTTATAGCAATAAATGCCTACATGAAGAAATAAGAAAGATCTCAAATAAAATACCTAACTTTATATACAACTCAAAAGACTATAAAAACAAGAACTAACCCTAAAACACTAGAATGAAAAAAAAGAATAAAGATTAGAACAGAAATAAAATAAAAAATAATTGACAAAAACAACAGAACTGAGTTGATGTTTTGAAAAGATAAACAAAATTGACAAAACTTAGGCTAGACAAAGAAAAAATAAACAGAAAACAGGGAAGACTCAAAATAATAAATCATAGAGGATGGAGGACTGAAATAAATGGCAGCATAAGGGACTATTATGAACACCAACACATTTGATAACCTAAAAAATGGATATATTGCAAGAAAATACAACTTACAAAGACAGAATCATAAAGAAATAAAAAACTTGAAAAGATCAAAATAAGCAAGGTTATTGAATCAGTAATCAAACACCCCACCCAGTGGATTAAATTATGCCCCCCCAAAACTTGCTGCATTTTGAATTGTGCTCCCCAAGTTTTATGTATCAGAATCTTGGCCCCCACTGTGACTGTTAAAAGGGTGGGAAAACCTATTATAGTAATTGAAAGGTGGAGCTTTGAAGAGGTAATTAGATTGTAGTACCATGTTGTAGTGAAAGGATTAAAAATGGCGGCCAGGGCATGGTTCTGAGGACTTTAAAAGAAAAGAGAGGAAAGTCCATCTGACTCTCTCTCTCTACTCTCTCTGCTTTCCCCATCTTGCAATGTGAGAGCACTGGGTCACTGTTACACCACCAGATGGATTTTGGATTCCTCAGAAACTGTAAGCAATAAATTTTGTTTTCTTTTTACATTACCCAGTTTCAGGTATTTTGTTATAAGGAACAAAAATGGACTAATACACACCACCCCACCCCCTAAAAAAAATAAAGTCCAGGACCAGATTACTTCACTGGTGAATTCTACTAAATATATAAAGAAGAATCAACAACAGTCCCTCTCAAACTCTTCAAAAAATTGAAGAGGATGGAATACTTTCAAGCTCATTTTATGAGGCCAGTATTACCCTATTCTCAAAGCCAGACAAAGACAATACAAGAAAAGTACAGGCCATCATCCTTGACAAATATAAATAAAAAAATTCTCAAGAAAATGACAGCAAACAGAATTTAACAGCACACTAATAGAATCATACACTATCACCAAGTGGAATTTATCCCTGACATGTAAGGATGGTTCAACATACACAAATTTATTAATGTGACACACTGAGAATAACAGACTAAAGAATAATAAACACATGATTATCTCAACTGATGCAGAAAAAGCAACTAACAAAATTCAGCAATGTTTCATGATAAAAACCCTCAAACTAGAAATATTATATTCTAAAATTCATAAATAAATTCAGTATGGATGAAGGATACAAAATCAACATACAAAAATTGTGTTTCTGCATCCTACTTAAAAAGAGAAGTGAGAAAATAATCCATTTTAATAGCTTCAAAAGAATAAGATATTTAGAAGTAAATTTACCAAAGTGATGAAAGACATGCAATGAAAACTACAAAACATAGGTAAACGAAATTAAAGAGGCAAATTAATGGAAAGATAACTGGTGTTTATTGATCTGAAGATTTAGAATAGTTAGAATGTCCATATGATCCAAAGCAATCTATAGGTTCAATGTAATTCCTATCAAAATCCCAGTGGCATTTTTCATAAAAATAGAAAAAAAAAATCTTATAATTGATAGAACCAAAATGACCCTAAATAACCAAAGCATTCAAGAGAAAAAAAGAACAAAGCTGGAGGCATTGCACTTCTTACTGAAAAATATACTAAAAGGCTACATTAAATAAAATGGTATAATACTGGCATACAAACAATCCCATAGACCAGTGGAACACAACAGAGAACGGAGAAATAAACCCACTCATAAATGGTCAACTACCTTCAGCAATAGTGCCAATAATACACAATGGAGAAAGGATAGTCTTTTCAACAAAATGTGCCTGGAAAATTGGATATTCATACAAACAAATGAAATTTAACCTTATTTTGTATCATATCAAAAAAAAAAAAAAAACAACTGAAAGTGGATTAGATTGAAATGTAAGAAACAAAACAATAAAATTTCTCCAAGAAAATGTAGGAGAAAAGCTTTATAACATTGGAATGGGCAGTGATTTCATAGATATGACACAAGAAGTGCAAAAAACAAAAGCAGAAATATCTAAGTGGGACTATATTGAACTAAACGCTTCTGCATGGCAAGGGAACCAATAAATAGACTTAAGGGCAATATACAGAATTGGAGAAATTGTTTTTAAACCACATATATAATAAGAGTTTAATTTAATATACACACACACACACACACACACACACACACACATAAATCCATGTAATCAGTAGCAAAAAAAAAAAAAAAAGACAATAACCCAATTTTTAAAATTGGCAAAAGACTTGGATAGCTATTTCTTCAAAGAAGATAGACAAATGGCCAACAAGTATGTGAAAAGATGCTCAACATCACTAATCATCAGAGAAATGCAAATCAAAACCACAATGAGATATCACCTTACACCTGTTAGGGTGCCTACTATCAAAAAAAAAAAAATCAGGTAAATGTTGGTGAAGATATGAAAAAATTGGAACCCTTGTGCAACGCTGACAAGAATACAAAATGCTGCTTCTATGGAAAAAGTATGGAGTTTCCTCAAGAAATGAAACATAAAATTTCCATGTAAACCAGCAATCTCAGTTCTGGATATCTATCCAAAATAATAGAACTCACATATTCATTGTAGCATTATTTACAACAGACAAGACAGGGAAACAAACTACATGCCCACAAGTGGATGAAGGGTAAAGAAAATGTGGTATATACATATAATGGAATATTTTCAGCTCTAAAAAGTAGGGAAATCCTGCCACATGTGACCACATGAATGAATCTGGAAAACATCATGCTCAGTGAAGTAAGCCAGTTGCAGAAGGGCAAACACTAAGCATGATTCCGCTTATATGAAGTATCTAAATTAATCATATTCATAAAAACAGAAGGTGAAATGCTGGTTTACAGGGGCTGATGAAAATGAGCAATGAGAATTTGCTATTTGAAGAATACATGAGTATAGTTTCAATTATGCAAGGTGAATAAGTTCTAGAGATCTGCTGTACATCCCGTGCCAAATACAGATAGTTTTACATTCTATATGATTATACTACAATTTGTTTACCCATTATCTTGGTAAAGGTTTGTTTCCATATTTTGGTTGTTTGAAAGAAGTTGCTACGTACACTGAAGTACAAATATTTCTATGGATGAATGGACTACTTTTTTTTTCTTTAATTTCTTGGAGTAGAATGGCTGCAACTTAGTATAGGTATATGCTTAACTTTGAAAACCTTCCAAAGTAGTTGTACCATTTTCTACTCGCATCAGCAATGTGGACAATTACATTAATATTTTGTCTTAACATTTGATAGTTGCAGTAAAGTATAAATGATTATATATATATAATCTTTGATTTCATAAATGTTTTAAAATCTGCTTATCAAAATATACCATTAAGGATTCGAAAAGCATATCACGGTCAGTGACAAAATACTTGCAGTACAAATATTGCAAATGAGTCTTTTCTAGGAAATATAAAGAAGTCTTAAATCTCAAAGATAAGAAAAAAAGTGATTTTTACACTTATGTATTAAAATCTCATATTGTAAGAAAAAATAAACTGTCAAGCAGCTCATGTATGGATGTGATCTTATTTGTGGAATCATGAGAATATTGTTTGAAAGTCTAGCATTGTTTTCAATAGTTCGATTTTATAACTAGCATCACAATAAACATTCCTGTATTGGAATCTTGGGAAAAAAAAAAATACCAACACTATAAAATCTCTCATTCCTCTCTGCGCCTCCACAATGCATTGTTTATACCTTTATTAAATATTTATTTCCTTTGACCATATATTATTTTAAAAAAAGACGACAAAGACTCCAATCGAATGGGAAAAAGAAATAATATGAAAGATCATTAAATATATGATGTGCTAATCATTGGGCAACAGGGAGAAAGCAAATAAAACCACAGTGAAGTAAAAATAGATACCCACTAGAAAAGCTAAAATTAAAGACTACGTAAATTTGTTTTAATGTTCAAATAATGAATACACAGAATTTTCAGTTGAGTTTAAGTGTACATGCCGATGTTATTTTTAGCTACTTTAAAAATTCCTTCAAAGATTCATTTTATAAATCTACCAGTATAATAAACTATGTCTATAAAATAAACAATAGACAATAATAATTTTGAGCTCCCTTTCACTTTTAAAATTATGCAAATTTGTATAGCAAATCATAACAGAATGCCAATATGTTCTTTTATTATTTTAATTGTCTAAGTATTTAACTGTGTGCTATCCTGGCTGACCGTAGAGATGTTTTTAAATATCTTCTCTATTTTACCGAATTCACTCGTTGAACTAACCAGTTTTGGGCTTGCTTATACAATATTGCTTTCTTGGGGATTCTCCCTAATATTCTCAAGAAAATCTAGGAGAATATAGAAGTGCTTTAACATATCCTCTTCAATTTGTGTGCCTTGACATAATTATTGTTTCTGCTGTTGCACAACTCTTGAATGCTGCTGGTTCTTATTAAACAGATGTTAATTAAGGAGCTCTTTCTAAAGCACAATCTGTAAGTATCTAAGAAGTGGGTTGTTCTTTTTCAGTAACCCTTTTTCTGTATCTCCTGTCTACGCTTTCTATGGTGACATCTTTTATTCAAATCGTAACAAAATTCTTTACTCTAAATTAACTTTAAGCTACCAGTTTTCAATATGTTTACTTCATGAAGACATAGCCCTACCCCACTCCTAACTTTTGAGCGTCAGCATCTTATCCTGTATTTAATTGGTAATCTCTGAGCAGAGACAAAATGTATTTTCCCTACGTTCATTTTCATGTGCCTAGAAAATGCTTTTAGATCTTTCAAAAATAAAACTCTGGAACTCTAGCAATCCATGTGATTTAGACTTTAAATTTGTACTGTTTAAATGGGGAATTACTAAAATCTTAAATTTACAGTGATATTTTAATTGCTTTTAACTCAACTAAATCAAATGCATAGTTAAATCTAAGCATTTCTAAAATAAACACAAAATAGATTAAGATGTGCCCTCCAAATTTGCCTTTTTTCTAAGTACAAAAATATTACCTATAGTTTGTTTCAGTGATAGCTTCCAATAATAAGTACTAAGTAAAAAGCATTTTGTTAGATGTGATGATAATTTCCAATCCTAAAATATGTTCTTACTCAAAAAAACTAAAAAAAGTATATGCAGGCAGTGCTGAATTACTTAAAACACTTTTTAAAAGGTGTATC
>NW_007735670.1:54523-58410 GCF_000696425.1 Galeopterus variegatus
ACTAAAAAAAGTATATGCAGGCAGTGCTGAATTACTTAAAACACTTTTTAAAAGGTGTATCAGAGACACTTAACGTACGTAGTTCATAAAGACCTCATTTTAACCATTTATTTCTAACAGTGGCTTGACAAGTTCTTTCTACTATCAATTTGTGATATTAACAGGATATTTTGTGTTATTGTTATTCATGCTTCCACATGAAGCCACATTAATATAGGTAGAATCCTGTCCTATGACAATTTTAAAGTTAATGTTATTTGGGGATATCCAACAAATATGAAATTTCCATGTTTTGGAAAGGAGAAAAGAAAAAACAGAAAAGATACTATTCCTATCCATGAGCTCTGGAAAAAGTAGAATTTATGGACTTTCATAATTTAGTCTGCTGCTGATCCATGGTGCGGGCCATATGTGATGTGGGTGACTCATACCTACATAACTTCTAAAAGCAGAAAATTATACTTCTGATTAATATAATAAAAAAAAAATACAAATGTACTGTCAGATTCTAGACCAGAAGGCGCCAGAAGATTTGGCTACGTTTTCTCTGTAAGAAAGTTACTGTCTGTCACTGATGTATTGCTGCTATCGTTGTTATATATGCGTGTGTGTGTGTGTGTGTGTGTGTGTGTGTGTGTGTGTGAGGCGTGTGAATGATTTTCATTTGTTTAGAGACAAGAGTAGTTCAAAATATACATAAATGAACAGTTATTTGTGATTGATTTTGTCTGCAGTAATTAGTGATGGCATATGCTTATAAATTATTTTTTCTTTTCACTGCATGAGAAGTAACGTTGAATGGAAGAACTGAAAGAAAATCCTGCAGAGCTTCTGTATCAGTTGATTGTTTATAAAAAGAGATTTGGTGTTTAATGTTTAAGCACTTTAAATATTAAATAGAATGTTTTACTTGATTAATTTAATGAAAACTGAAGTGAAAATAGTGTGTTTCTAATACATGCAAGTGTCTACCAAGAGACTATCACAAAAAACACTTTTCAGCAATATGTGATGGTCACTAAGTTGTTTTTTTGTTGTTGTTGTTTCCAATAGTGAAGTTTTATTTTTTATTTCTTATAAAACATATTTAGAACAAATATGAAAAAAATGCTTATCATTCAGGAAGCTTCCTGTACTTTGACATGCAAAATGAAAGGGAAGGACTCAGCTTTTAACAAAGCAGTTGGTAATGTGCTCTGGTCTTTATTTGTCCTTGGTTAGGACCAGAATACTAAATACATGAAAGATGGAGCCTTTTGTATTTTAATGTTTCTGAAGGGTTCTTTAAGGAATTCTTCTATTTTAATCAGTATTTTGGAAGCATAATGTTCACTTTTCTCTGGGGTTGTTTGTATCTGAAGTTTTTTACTGATATTTTCATTTTTGGAGAATATTGGAGTTAATGATATTTTATTTTTTCTTAAAAGTGAGAAGTATTCTTCTCAGTTTGGATGGGGTCCTGAAATAGAGGAGCTACAATGTGGGCAAATATTTATATTTGTCATTTAAATGATATATTTCCCCAATCTTGTACACATCCTTGATATTCTCTTTGAAATACTGCATTTGTTAGATCATAAATCCCTGAGATTGAAGATATATAACTTAATACGACAAGAGTTTTCAATTCATTACATAACCCAATAATGGTTATTATGTACCTATTGTTCTCCACCCTAAGATATGTTAGGGAGAGGATATAACAGATATGTATAGTTTAATAATTATGAATTAACCACTTGATAATTGCAAGGCACACTAGTCGAAACTACGTATAAGTGAGTCCTTTAAGAACACCATTTTGGTGAACATTGCCCTGTAGTCTGAATGAATTGCTGCCTATTTTGTATTTGGTAACAGAAAATAAGCAGCAACTGCATCCCAATGGAATTTCGCGTTCATTGAAAAGCATGAGTATATTATTCTTATTCAATCTTACTAAAAGGAAGATTATTCAATTCTAAAAGTTATTTTGAATGTAAATGCTGGGATAAAGCCCAATTTTGTAAGGGTTATAAAAATGCTGAAAATTTAATCCAAGAATTTCTGATATTGATCTCCTATTTATTCCACAGTTGTTTTTCTCGCTAGATAATTTTGATAAACATTTTAATTAAAATTTAAAAGATTAAGTATGCATGTTGATATTTTAAATGGTACTGATAAATTGATATTATAATAACCTCATGGATGAAAACTATACAATGTATCCATCCACCAGCGGAATAAAGTATTCGAAGGCTTGATGTCAGAGCACAAGACAAGCTGACACAACAGGTCGGTCCTACATCATCCTTGTATATTTTCTGATAGAGATTCTCCACTTTAACCAATCTAATAAAAACAAAATATTTAATCTTACCATTAAGTTTATTTATTTATTTTGTGGGGTGCTGGAGATTCTTTTACTATTATTATTATTATTATTATTATTTAAATATAACAAGGGTATGCACATTTATTTGCTGAAATAACAAACACATAAATTGATGAATAACTACTCTGTAGAATGTAGTGCTTCTAATTTTCACAAAAACTAGACATGCAAACTTATTAAAATTTACATATTCCATTTTATAATCTCTACAATTATTTGAAATAGCTCTCCAAAGCTTTCTAAAAGTATGCAAATACCAAATTAATTTTAACAGAGGAAGGTGAACAGACGTTTCAAAGGTAAGTTAATTTCTAAGCAAATCAACAAGTCTTCGTAATAAAAAGAAATCAAGAAAATAAATTAAATGTTTAATTTTAATAACATAAATGGCATAAAAAGTAAATAAAACAGAATATAACATGAGGGCACTTCAAAAAGTTCATGGAAAAATAGAATTGAAAAATAATGGAAATATTTCCATGAACTTTTTTTGTTAGTTTAAATTTTTCCTTTCCTTTTTTTTAAAGACTAATTCTTAAAAAAGTTCTCTGACCACAACAACAGAAGAAAATATAGGAAAGTCACAAATGTGTGGAAATTAAGCAACACTCCCTAAATAAACAATGGGTAAAAGGAAAAAATCAAAGAGAAATTAGAGAGTACTTTGAGATAAATGTCAAAGTGCAACATATCAAAATTTATAGGATGCAGGGCTCATGCAGTGTTTACAGAAAAATTTACACTTGTAAACACCTATATTAAAAACAAGAAAATTCTCAAATCAGTAATGTAAACTTCTATCTTAAGAAACTAAGAAAGTAAGGAAACTAAACCAAAAGCAAATATAGGTAGGAAAAATTAGATTACAACAGAAATATGTGAAATAGGGAGTTAAAAAACCATAAAGAAAATCCACAAAATCAAAAGTGATATTTTAATAAGATCAACAAAATTTGCAAACCTTTATCTAGACTAATAAAGAAAAAAGAGTGAAGACTGAAATTATTAAAATCAGAAATAAAGCAGGGTCATTACTATGTTGTTACTAGGGCTTTCCAAGGTGATAAGAGTTAGTTTCTTTCTCTTCCTCATTTGCATTTTTGTTCTACCAGTGAGTTTTGTTCTTTCTTTTGTATTCATGGTAGTGATTATTATTTTTTGGATCCCAGCTACAGGATTCCCTTGATTATTTCTTGTATAGCTGGCTATGTAGTGGTGAACACCCACAGCTTTTGTTTTTCTGGAAAATACACGTTTTCCCTCATTTCTGAAGGATAGGTTTGCTGGATATAGTATTCTTGGCTGGCGGTGTTTTCTTTTAATATTTTGAATGTAACATCCTATTTTCTTCTGAACTACAGAGTTTCTATTGAGAAGTCTGCTGTTAGTCTGATAGGAGCTCACTTATAGGTGACTTGATGCTTTTCTCTTGCTTCTTTTAAGAATCTTTCTTTGTCTTTGAGCTTTGCCAGTTTGACTATAATTTGTCTGGGAGAGGATCTACTTGGGT
>NW_007735670.1:59306-68213 GCF_000696425.1 Galeopterus variegatus
AAAGACTATCTTTGAGATCAGAAATTCTTTCTTCTGCTTGTTCTAGCCTGCTTCTTAAGATAGTGGCTGTGTTTTTTATTTCATTGAATAAATATTTCAGTTCCATGAGTTCTGTTACATTCTATTTAAAGATATTAATCTCTCTGTAAATTTCCTCCTTCATATCCTGGATTTTTTTTTTCTCATTTCATTATTTTGTCTAACTGAGTCTTCTCATAGCTCAGTGGGATTCCTTAAGATTGTTGCTCAGAATTCTTTTCCAGTCATTTCAAGGGTTTCTTGCTTTATAGAATCTGGTATGTGAGAATTCTGTATTCTTTTGGTTGTGTCATATTTTCTTGGTATTTCTTATTTCTAGTATCTCTACATTGATTTCAGGTCATCAACGAGTAGGTGCTTCTTCAATTACTCTGGAGTGGGCTTTGAGGATGGAGACATCCTCCTCTTTTTTCGGTCTCCACTGATAACTCTCCTTGCATCAATGCAGTTGAGTATCTGGCAGGCCACCTGCATGATGGCAGTGGCTGCTGCTATGATATCAAGCTGCTTTTTCAGCAGCTGTGGCTGTGATGTTGGCTGTGGTGGGACACCCACAGTGGAAGTGGTGCTTTTGGCATGCTCCCTTGCCTGCTTTGGGGTGGGGGTACTTCCTGCATCTCCTTGCCTAAGACCCCAGGTATGCTGTCTTACCTGCTTCCAGGTGGAGGGGGCTGTGGTCCTCGGCTCCATGCCTAGGATGCTGGATGTGCCTTTTTGTCTCAAATCATTAAGTTTAGTCATGCCAACTTCTTTTAAACCTGGATTATCATTACCGGCTTTCCTGACTAATTAATGAAAACATTAATATATAAATAATGGTATTTTATTAAATAATAAATAATTATTCAATAGTTTAATTCAATTTAATGTACTAATTTCACAAAATTAATATTTTAATATTTAATAATAGTATATTAAATATTGAAATAATTATTTTATATTATATCAATATGAATTTTTATATTAATATTAAATGAAATGGTAAGGGGAAAAGATGCAAATTGTTGTATTTATGACTCAATTTAAGAAATGCTCATTTTAATTATATGGTAAGGGCCTATGTCCTGTATTAAATCCAATTCCACTGTCTTCCTCCTAAGAGCTAACCACTCTCCTTTGTTTATCATTGTATTCTTTCTCTGTATGATTTTATCACGTATATTTACATCCTAAACAATGTTATATTTTATCTTGCATGTTTCTGAAATTTAGGTAAATAGACTAATAGTAAATATGCCTTTTGAAATTTGCTTGAATTCTCTTAATATCATATTCCTGAGATTCATCAATAATGTTTTCTGAAGCAATAATTCATTCCTTATGTATCCCTTATATGACTGTATTTCAATCTATTTTCTGACAGTGCTGTTGATGGCTATTCTGGATTTTCCTTTTTAAATTTTAAATTGTATATATTATTGCATGCAACTTGATGTTTACTATGCGTATATATTATGAAATGATTGATTCAAGCAACTTAACATATCCATTATCTAACGTTTTTTATCATTCTTTTGTGTGTTGAGAATATTTAAAATCTACATTCTTAGTGATTTTCAAGTACAGAATACAAGGCTGTTAATTATAATCATTGTTCAGTATAGTTTATATTTGGAATACATTCCTTCTAATAAACTATTGTATTTTGAGCAATATCTTCCCATTCCCTCCTTTCCCCAGTTGCTGGTAACAACCATTCTACTCTCTGCTTCTATGAGTTAGACTTCTTTAGGTTCCACATGTTTAAGTAATGTCATGCAGTGATTGTCATTCCATGCCTGGCTTATTTTAAATATAATGTCCTCTGAGTTCATCCATGTTGTTGCATATGACAATATGTTGTTATATTTTAAGGCTAAATAGTATTCCATTGCGCATATATACCACATTTTCTTTATCCACTCATGCCCTTTCCACCATGTGAAGTTACAGTGAGAAGACACCTGTCTATGAGGAAATGCACCCCCACCAAACACTAACTCTTTAGACACCTTGACTGAGGACTTCCCAACCTCCAGAAGTATGGGAAATAAATTTCTTTTATAAGCCACCACATCTATAGTAATTTGTTTATAGCAGCTAAAATGGACTAAGACAGTTTCTAACATGAAGATGTGAACATTCACTACCTTAAGCAGTAGATAATACATATTGTTTCTTCACACTGTCACCAACATTTAAAATTATTAGTAATCTAAAATATTTACCAATATTGTGTTTATCTGGTGGGGTTCACTTTGTAGTTACTTGGTAACTAATAATGTTAGACATGTTTTCAGATTCATGGACCATGTCAGTTTCTGCTTCTAGGATAATACTGTTTAAAATGTTTACCATTAAGTGGTCTGCCTTTTCTCTATGTGTTTAGGAGAACTTTGTCCTTTATTATCTGTATGCATTGAATACCATCTATTTTGTACAATGAGTTATACTTAATCTAACTTTATCACAAATGTTTTTTATTTTGACCTGCTGTTTTGTCATAAATCAGAGCTATATACATATATATTTCTGATGCATTCATTAAGTTGTTTATCCCTACAGGCATAAAATATTGTCTTAATTAATGTAACTTTATGAATGTGCTTGATATTTGGCAAGCTGTATTTTTGTACTGCATCCTGTGCATGATCTTAAATTTCTTGGTTGCTCTAGGCCTTTGTTCTTTGATATATACATTGTGAATAAGCTTTTAAATTTTCACATAAACCTGTGGCATTTTCATTGGATTTGTGAAGAACCTGTAGAAGACTGTTGGCAGAATTGGCATGTTTATAGTATTAGATCCTACAGCATAAGATGTAGTATAATTCTCCATTTATTTAGATAACTTTAAGTGATTTCAATGAAATGTAATCAACTTATCTTCAAACGACAAATTTTGTTCACTTTTATGCCTTTTACGATTTTATTGGTCTTTATTGCCTTAGTGTCCCTAAGATGTAGTATAATTCTCCATTTATTTAGATAACTTTAAGTGATTTCAATGAAATGTAATCAACTTATCTTCAAAGGACAAATTTTGTTCACTTTTATGCCTTTTACGATTTTATTGGTCTTTATTGCCTTAGTGTCCTAACGAGAATCTGTAAGATTCTTCATTTCCAACTCAGGAAAAAATACCTCAATATTTTGTTACTAAGTCTTAGTTTACTGTATATTTTGGTTGATACCTTATAAGAATGAGAAAAGTCCTTCCATTTCTCCTAGTTTACTGAGGGTTTTTTTTTTTTTTTTTTTTATAGGTCATGTATAAGGATGGACTTTTTTCAAATGCATTGTATTCTCTAGATCTATCAAGATAACCATTTGATTTTTTTTCTTCTTTTGTTAACATGATGAATTACATTGTTTGATCTACAAGTTGTTTATTTTCCTATCATTCAGCTGGTAATATTTTCCCATTTGTGTTAAACTTTCTTCTTTGACCTATGTGTGATTCAGAGTATGTTTATATTTACACTCATGTGTCTTTTCTTTGTGTGGATTTATCTCTATATTTTATTCGTGTTCCTCCCCAGCCTTGTCTTTTCATATTTATTTCTCTTTTTTCTTACTCTATTTTTATATCAGAATTTTGCATTTACTTTTTTCAAATCATGTAAAATTTGAACACTCCTTTTTTTTTTTTTTTTTTTTTTTTTTTACTTACTCTGGACATTTTTCAATGCCTTTTTGTTTTTAAAGTTTAAAATTAATGATTTTCTTAATTTTCATTCAAAATAATGCAAAGGGTTTTAATAGTTTGGTTCTCATAACCTACCATCTGTGTATTTATTTATTTGATAACTTAGTTCAAAAACTTTTGAAACTTGGGCTGGCCCGGTGGCACACTGGAGAGTGTGCCGCTTGGGAGCACGGCGGCGCTCCCGCCGAGGGTTTGGATCCCATGTGGAGACCGGTTCCCGCTCATTGGCTGAGCACGGTGCAGGTGCAACACTGAGGGTTGCGATCCCATTGCCAGTCCCCGTTACGGGCGCGACACCGAGGATTGTGATCCTGTTACCGGTCAGTAAAAAAAGACAAAAAGGAAAAAAAAAAAAAAATCTTTTGAAACTCAAAAGAAGATTATTATTTTTTTACATTCAATCATCATGTACGGGCGCGACACCGAGGATTGTGATCCTGTTACCGGTCAGTAAAAAAAGACAAAAAGGAAAAAAAAAAAATCTTTTGAAACTCAAAAGAAGATTATTATTTTTTTACATTCAATCATCATTTGTTTAACTTTGTATTTATCAATTTATTTGCTTATTATTCCTTCTTGTAATCCAAGCTTTCCACTTGAATTTTCTTTTGCATTTAATTATCCTTATAATTTCCATTAACAAGTCAGAGTAGTAAACACTTACGTTTCTGTTTGATTAGAAATAATTATTTTTGCCTCTTCACAAATTCTACTGAGATAATTATTCATCATATTAAATATATATGTCCAATGTCTTCTAACTTCCAATTAAATAATTTTTCAGAAGCTGTAGTGAATTGATTCTTATGATGAGCCACAGTTATCCCCAGTTCATGGTATTTCTTTAGTATTCCTTGTATAATCTCCAACTCTTGAGTGTGGGCAAGGTCTGTGAGTTGCTTTTAACTAATAGAATTTAATATACATTGTCACATTCATGATTAAATTACACACAATTGTAATCTCAGTCTTCAGGGCTGATTCTCTCCATTTCTGTCTTTGAAGAAGCAAGCTGTGATGTTATATGCTGCTCTGTAGCAAAAGACTTAAGGGAAACTTTGGCTAATATAAATTTAGACACTGAGGCTCTCAGTAAGGAAGTGTACATGAAACTACATGTTGCCAGCAATCTGTATGAGCTTGGAACGTCAAGGGACTAGGGATACTTCCCAAGTTTTACTTTCAGGTAAGTACACAGACACGGATGACACCTTTGCAACCTTTAAGAGGACCAAGCTTTGCCATATCCAGGTTTCTAGCCCACAGAAACTGTGAAATCATATATGCATGCCGTTTATTGTTGCTAAATTTGTGATAATATTCTTATAAAATAATATATGAGGTACACATTTTTGATACCTGGAAGTAGGGTTCTTTGGTAACAAATATCTAGTTATGAAGAAGTGGCTTTGGAACTGGGCAATGTAGCAAGACTAAAATAATTTTAATAAAAGAAGATAGAAACTCTAACAGGGTATTGTTATTAGATATCTGGACTTATAGGACGCAAAAGGAAATGAGGAACATGTTATTGGAAACTGGAAGAAGGGGATTCCTTGCTATGTAGTGGCAAAAACTTTAGCAAAAGTGTTGCTTATATTTAGGTGAAAAGCAGAACATGTCAGTGATAAATTTGGCTAATGAGCTAAGGAGATTTTCAGGCAAAATGTTGAAGATACTGCTTGGTTTATTTATGATGCTTAACCTAAAACATAGTAGTCAACCCTTATTTGAAAGGGATAGGCTCTAAGACCCTCAGTGGAGATGGCTGAAACCAAGACTACCAAACTTTATGCATACTATGTTTTTAATAACATAACCAAGAGAGCTACCAAGTGGGTAGGTTATATAGCATGCATACTCTGGACAAAGAGATGATCCACCTCCTGGGTGGGATGGAGCAGGACAGTGAGAGGTTTCATCATGCTGCTAAGAATGGTGTCCAATTTAAACCTTATGAGTTGTTTATTTCTGGAAGTTTCCATTTGAATTTTTTGGACAACGGATAACCAAATCTACAGTAATTGAAACTGCAAATGAAGAGGTACTATTGTACAAATAAGGAGAGATGATCTGAGGAATGAAATGTTAAACAAAAGAGAAGCAAGGACTTGATTTTCAGTTTTTTCATATTCATAGAAAATCCATGAATTATTTGAGAAAATTATTTCAGCAAAAACTTTACCGAACTGGTTGAAAGAAACAGAGAAGTTATAAAATGAAAAGAGGTATTTTGATCCCCAAAATGATGTTGTCGGGCAGCAGGCTGATAATACTACTTAGCTGCAAATACGTGATACATTCTATTAAATAGAACGGATGACTATGAGGGCAGAAACAGGAGTGCAGAAGGCAGAGCTGAAAGTCAATGAGAATAATGGAGGTATTTTGATCCCCAAAATGATGTTGTCGGGCAGCAGGCTGATAATACTACTTAGCTGCAAATACGTGATACATTCTATTAAATAGAAAGGATGACTATGAGGGCAGAAACAGGAGTGCAGAAGGCAGAGCTGAAAGTCAATGAGAATAATTCCTCGGCTTCAAAACCTAATCAAAGAATTTCCAGCATTTGTCAAACTGGATCAGAACTGTACTAGACTATTGGCTTCTTTATATCTCCACATTTCTGTCTTTTTGAATGGAAAATTTTAGAGCTGTTATCCTACAATTATCCCACACTTGTACATTGGACTGTGTAGGTGGTAGGGCAGACAGTGAATTGCAGCAGATACATCTAATATGGGCCTCTGTTTTCCCCTCTTACCTGTATAATATTCTCTTGAGTGTGGCCAAGACTTATGCATTATTTCTAATCAATATAATATTAATTGTTTTAGGTTTTTTTCCCCCTCAAATCACATATTCTCACTTAGAGTTGAGTCACAGTTTTTGCTTGGCCTAGCTAATGGTTTTTGTTCTATCTCTTTGAGAATTATTGTTCATTTTCACATCTACTTTATTATTACTGTCTTGATTGTTACTTGCAGTCTAATATTTTGTTTTGTCAAATACATTAAATATAATTATTTTATATTCTTGACATCCAATGTCTGATGTTGTAGCACTAACAATTAGCCTGCTTATTGTCTATTCTTGTTCTTGTTTATGCTTCCTTATTTATGCTTTCTTGGACACTTATGTGTAGGCTTTAATGGGGTCTAAGTTGTAATTGGGTTCCTATACAGTAGATGTGTGATTGCTTCTTGCAGATTCTTACAGACAATATAATTCCCATTATTATAATATATTTATCGTTTGAAGATTGAATGACAAGCAAGGGGCTTCTATTAGGGCTGAATACCTGGCTGGGAGCTGGGTTGTGTTTAACAAATCTCTTGGGAGACTTTCTGTCCATTTAGCAATATTTTACAAGCAAAATATTTTCCTGGAAATCTCCTCAGCAGTAGACAAGATTATTTATAATATATACTTAAATTAATGCCCTGGGCCATAGGATACAAATTTTTTTCAAGGAGGGAGAGGTTAGCTGGAGTTATGTAATATAGGTAGGAGGCTGTGCACCAATTTTTCCTGAGTCCATGAGAAAGATACTTGAATTCATCCATTTTATCAAATGCCTTTAAGGTAAATGCAAATTTTTGTCTATGCTTTATTCTGTGTATTTTGCTTTCCCTTGATGTTTGGCCTAAGAGTATTAAATATGGACATTTAAATGATTATTTAACAAAACACTTGAATAGTTACCATGTCTCCTATTGCTACTAAGACCCCCAACAAAAGCAACAAAAAAGTTTAAATTTGAAAATAATTTTTCTCTCATGAAATCATCCTAGCTCTAGGTATAATTATAAGAACAACTGATCTTGAAGTACTAGGGATGTGAAACAAAAATATTAAAAGTGGTTCTTTAGAGACAATCATGGGAAGTCCACACGTAAATTTTGATTTCTAAACCCATGTCTTTTTGATTTAGGAAAGACAGTGTCATAAGTATAAAGCATGACTTTAGAACCCACCCTCCACTAAATGTAAAGAGATAATAAAATACATTGCTGGGGATTAAAACTGCAAGAGAGAATTTCATGCTTTGTTTCCCTTCTCTGTTTCTGTCCTACTCTAGCATACCACACAACATGAAACTCAGTCTTTGTTATCGTTATTTTCTCATAAAACTTTAGGCAAAAATTGTGGCCAGGATGACAACTTATGCTTTAATTGTGTCTTTGTGCTCTGATGAGGAGAAAAGAGTTCTGAGCTATAGAGAAAAAGTGATGTTTTGGTGAAAAGAGAGTTAGAAACAGTATAGCAACTATTCTCTCTCCAACCCACTCCGATCTTTAGAAGTATGGGGATGTCAGACAACATAATAAAGTGACTTATAAGTAGGCTTCTCTCAGTGCCTAACAGGCAAGGAGATAATGCAACAAAGGTTTGTCTGAGGCTTTTATTTACTTATCTTTTTCTAGAAAAGTTAAAAGAGAGAATGATATTGTGAATGTCTACTTAGAGGCAGAGCAAGTGCTAAAAGATGCCTATTACAAAGTGAGGTGGTAAAGTATATCTGAGGGAAAAAGTGAGTCAATCTCATTGGATCGGCAGGGTTGGAGCGGTATATCAAGGAACACCATGTGCAATTTGGCCTGCCAATATTTTATTAAGGGAGCATTATTTAATGCTAAAAAAGTCTTGGCAACATAATAGTGACAGGCACACAGAAATATCTATCTGCTCCCCACCGCAGCATGGCTAAGGGGAACATTGCTGACAAATCATAATCTATGTTGAAACTATTATACTGAATTTACTGAGAAATTAATGGATTTGAGTAAAAGATCAATTTTAACTAAATTAAGGTCCTTGTCATCAATAAGGCTAAAGGTTTAGAGTCAGAAGTTAAATTGTTTTAGAAAAAAATGAATTTCTGAACAGTTCAATTATATTAATTATCATAACCATAAAAGTTAACTTGTTACACCTACAACATTTTTATTCACTTGACTGTCACATCAGTTAATTTATTTGCATAGATAGAAACACATAAGGTCAAATGTTAATGAATTTTAAGTTCTGTGTAACTAAGCTGAAAAAATCTCCACTTTTACATAGTATTGCAATGAAAAGCATGTGTTCTGAGGAGCACAGATATAGAACTTTTCAACTTCAGTATGCTTCGTGCAAAGTAAATATTACTTGCTGGGGGAAAAAAGAAAAAAAAA